>NW_028270148.1:83139133-83295633 GCF_037043375.1 Chiloscyllium plagiosum | reverse complement strand
TGTTGCAGTTCCAAGAATTCTTCCAGACAATACTGAAGAAATAACAATATGTTTCTGAATCAGGATGATTGGAAATGCACTTGCATTTTCTTTCCAGGTGGTAAATCTCATGAGATTGGCAGATACTGTGGAAGGTGGCATGGTGAGTTGCTGCTGTGTATCTTGTAAATAATATTGGAGCCATGGTGCCCAGAGAGATGGGTATGTGGGGGGCTGTGTGTGTGTATATTGAGTGAATATTTAAATAATGGATGTACCAGCCAAAGATAATGCTTTGCCCTATATTGTGTTTCCTGAGTATTGTTGCACTGTCATCATCTTGTCAATTCCACCTCATTCTTTACTTTTTCTTTGCAGGTAGTAGAACTGTTTTGAAGAGTCAGGAGATGAACCTCTTGTTGGATAATGCCCAACCTCTGAATACTGTAGTTCTTGCAGCCACAGCATTTACCCATTGGTCCAGTTGAGTTTAGGTCAGTGATACTTGCAGAATATTGATGAGAGGGAACACTGTACTATTAAACTTATAAATCATGTGGAGATGAATTAGATTTATTTCATTGAAATGGCCATTGCCTGGCACCAGTATGCTGCAAATGTTACTTGCATTTATGTGCACAATTCTGGAGGATGTTCAGGTTTGGCTACATGTACTAATGAATTGTTGTCAGACGCAGTGCATGGTGCATCATTCCCAGTGTTATGGACCAGACCAAACTCCCTCCAAATATATTAAGAAAATAGCCTAGCCCCTAAAGTTTTCTTATTTCAAGTGCCAGATGTTGTGTTCCAGATGCAATTCGATTGGTCAAACTACCAGTCTTGAAGCAAAACCGACTTTATTCATTCACTGTAGTAAAAATACAACAAAAGAAAGAAGAAAGAATTATAGGTCAGTTTTCTTAACTTCTGCTGTGGGGAAAATGTTTGAATCTATTATCAAGGAAGAAATAGCAAGACATCTAGGTAGAAATTGTCCCATTGGGCAGATGCAGCATGGGTTCATGAAAGGCAGGCCATGCTTAACTAATCTACTGGAATTCTATGAAGACATTAAGAGCACGGTGAACAATGGGGACCCAGTAGATGTGGTGCATCTAGATTTCCTAAAGGCATTCGATAAGGTGCTGCACAAAAGGTTGCTGCATTAGATAAAGATGCATGGTGTTACTAAGAGGAGTGGTAGAGCAAAGTGTGCAGAGGACTATGAAACTTTGCAGAGGGACATAAATAGTTGAAGTGAGTGGTCAAAAGGTCTTGCAGATGGAATACAACATTAATAAATGCGGAGTCATCCATTTTGATAGGAATAACAGTAAAAATGACTATTATTTGAAAGGTAAAACATTGCAGCATGTTGTTGTGCAGAGGGACCTTGGTGTTCTTGTGTATGAATCACAGAAGGTTGGTCTGCAGGTGGAACAGGTAATTAAGAAAGCAAATGCGATTTTGTCCTTCATTGCTAAAGGGATTGAATTTAAAAGCTTATGTTGCAGCTGTATAGGGTGCTGGTGAGGCCACACCTGGAGTATTACATGTATCTTTGGTCTCCTTACTTGAGAAAGGATATACTGACACTAGCTGAAAATGTGTTGCTGGAAAAGCTCAGCAGGTCAGGCAGCATCCAAGGAGCAGGAGAATTGATGTTTCGGGCATGAGCCCTTCTTCAGGAAATATCCGGAAACGTTGATTCTCCTGCTCCTTGGATGCTGCCTGACCTGCTGTGCTTTTCCAGCAACACAGTTTCAGCTCTGATCCCCAGCATCTGCAGTCCTCACTTTCTCCTATACTGACACTAGAGCAGATGCAGAGGAGGTTCACTAGGTTGTTTCCAGAGTTGAGAGGGTTGGCTTATAGAGAGAGACTAAATAGACTGAGATTATATTCATTGAATTTAGAAAAATGATGGGGAGGGGCGGATCTTATAGAAATATGTGAAATTTTGAAGGGAATAGATAACATAGAAGTTGAGAGGATGTTTCCACTGGTGGGTGAAACTAGGACAAGAGGGCATAGTCTTAAAATTAGGGGGACCAAATGTAGGACCGAGTTAAGAGGGGAGAAAGTGAGGACTGCAGATGCTGGAGTTAAGAGGGGACTTCTTCACCCTGGGGTTTGTGAATCTGTGGAGTTCTCTACCAAGTGAAGTAGTTGAGGCTTTCTCATTGAATGTTTTAAAAACTAAGATAGGTAATTTTTTTGAACAGTAAAGGAATTAAGGGTTATGGTGAGAGGGTGAGTAAGGCGGCACAGTGGCACAGTGGTTAGCACTGCTGCCTCACAGCTCCAGAGACCCGGGTTCAATTCCCGCCTCAGGCGACTGACTGTGTGGAGTTTGCACATTCTCCCCGTGGGTTTCCTCCGGGTGCTCCGGTTTCCTCCCACAGTCCAAAGATGTGCAGGGTCAGGTGAATTGGCCATGGTAAATTGCCCGTAGTGTTAGGTAAAGGATAAATGTAGGGGGTATGGGTGGGTTGCGCTTCGGCGGGGCGGTGTGGACTTGTTGGGCCGAAGGGCCTGTTTCCACACTGTAAATAATCTAATCTAAGTAATCTAATCTAATCTAAGTGGAGCTGAGGCCATAACATGATCAGCCATGATCTTATTGAATGAGGGGAGCAGGCTTGAAGGGCCAGATGGCCTACACCTGCTCCTATTTCTTTATGTTCTTATTCAGTCTACTTCTATTTTTCCAATATTAAAAAAAAGTTTAGGTTTGCGGGCGGCACGGTGGCACAGTGGGTAGCACTGCTACCTCACAGTGCCAGAGACCCGGGTTCAATTCCCGACTCAGGCGACTGACTGTGTGGAGTTTGAACATTCTCCCCGTGTCTGCGTGGGTTTCCTCCGGGTGCTCTAGTTTCCTCCCACAGGTCAGGTGAATTGGCCGTGCTAAATTGTCCGTAGTGTTAGGTAAGGGGTAAATGTAGGGGTATGGGTGGGTTATGCTTCGGTGGGTCAGTGTGGACTTGTTGGGCCGAAGGGCCTGTTTCCACACTGTAATGTAATCTAATCTAATCTAGTCTCACAAGATGTTTAAATTATTGGATTCAAATGGACAGCTCGATACCTCTGTCTTAAAACCTCTCTCCCAAAAAAACTGGACAAAATATACCTCTTAAAACCATAGTATTGTTATACCAGTGACTATGTTACACAATACATGGTGTTATTTTGTAGCTTTATGTAGCTTTCCATTGTTTCTGAATCAGAAGGTTCAGGTTTAAGTTCCATTCCGGGGAATTAAATGTAAAATATTGTCCAATATGCAAATGCAGTGTTGAAGGAGTGCTGTGCAGTCTAGCTGCTGTGCTATTAAACCGAGGTCCCATCTGCCTTCATGGGTAAAAATCCCAAGCTACCATTTTGAAGAACCACAAGGGAGCTCCTCTGGAATCCTTGGAAATTTTTTATCATTCAATGAACATGAATGAAACAGATTATCATTCAATAAGGTACCACACATAAGGCTACTTAATAAGATAACATTGTGTTGGGAGTAGTGTGTTAGTACTAACAGTGAACTGGTTAACTAATAGAAGACAGAGAGTTGGGATAAAGGGGACATTTTCAGGATGGCAATCTATGACTAATGGAGTGCCAAAGGGATTAGTGCTAGGGCCACAGTTATTTACAAAACATGTTTATGACTTGGATGAAGGATGTGAGTGTACTATTTGCAGCTGACATAAAATAAGTGAGAAGAACAAGCTGGTGAGGATGAGTTTACAGTTTAAGTGAGTGAGCCAAAATTTGGAAAATGTAATGCAATGTGGGAAAATATGAGATTATCAATTTTTGCAGAAGAAATAACAGAGCTGAATATTATTTAATAGGGAAAACTGTATAATGCTGCAGATCAGAGGGGTTTGTAGTCCTTGTGCATGAATCACAGAAAGCTAGCTTACATATTTCGTTGGTAATAGGGAACACAAATTAACTGTTGGCTTCATTTTGACGGGAATGGCATATAAAAATAGGGAGCAAAAACATGAAGTTCTGAAGAAACTCAACAGGTCTGGCAGCATCTGTAGAGCGAGTTAATGTTGAATCCACTGACTCTTTGTCAAAGTTCTCTAGCACTTTTTGGTTTTGTTTCAGATTTCCAGCATCTGCAGTTCTTTACTTTATTCTAAAAATTGACAACTCTTTCTTAAACTATACAAGACACATGTCAGGCCACATCTGAAAATTTGTGAATAGTTTTGGTCCTCTTATTGAAAGAAATATATACTAGAATTGGAGATGATAGTGTGGTGCAGGTAAAGCACAGCAGGTCAGACAGCATCTGAGGAGCAGGAGAATCAACATTTTGGTCAAAAGCACTTCCTCAGGAATAGATGAAGGGATTTTTCATTCCTGATGAGGGGCTTTTGCCTGAAACATCGATTCTCCTGCTCCTCAGATGATGCCTGACCTGCTGTGCTTTTCCAGCACCACACTCTTGGACTCTAATCTCCACATCTGCAGTCCTCACTTTCACTTAGAATTGGAGATGGTCCAGAGAAGGTTCACTAGGTTAATTCTGGAGGGACTTTTTTTATGATAAGTTGAGTACGTTGAACTTCGTACTCATTGGAGTTTAAAAGAATAAGATAGAACATAGAACATAGAAAAATACAGCACAGTACAGGCCCTTTGGCCCTCGATGTTGCGCCGATCCAAGCCCACCTAACCTACACTAGCCCACTATCCTCCATATGCCTATCCAATGACCGTTTAAATGCCCATAAAGAGGGAGAGTCCACCACTGCTACTGGCAGGACATTCCATGAACTTACAACTCGCTGAGTAAAGAATCTACCCCTAACATCTGTCCTATACCTACCACCCCTTAATTTAAAGCTATGCCCCCTCGTAATAGTTGACTCCATATGTGGAAAAAGGTTCTCATGGTCAACCATATCTAAACCCCTAATCATCTTGTACACCTCTATCAAGTCACCTCCAAACCTTCTTTTCTCCAATGAGAACAGCCCCAAGTGCCTCAGCCTTTCCTCATACGATCTTCCTACCATACCAGGCAACATCCTGGTAAACCTCCTCTGCACCCGTTCCAGTGCCTCCACATCCTTCCTATAGTATGGCGACCAAACTGCACACAATACTCCAGATGCTGCCGCACCAGAGTCTTATACAACTGCAATGTGACCTCAGGGCTCCGGAACTAAATTCCTCTACCAATAAAAGCCAGTACGCCATATGCCTTCTTCACCGCACTATTTACGTGGGTGGCAACTTTCAGAGATCTGTGTACATGGACACCAAGATCCCTCTGCTCATCCACACTACCAAGTATCTGACCATTAGCCCAGTATCCCGTCTTTTTGTTACTCTTACCAAAGTGAATCACCTCACACTTATCGACATTGAACTCCATTTGCCACCTTTCTGCCCAGCTCTGCAACTTATCTATATCCCGCTGTAACCTGACACATCCTTCCTCACTGTCAACAACTCCACCGACTTTCGTATCATCCGCTAACTTGCTCAACTAACCTTCTAGCCCCTCCTCCAGGTCATTTATAAAAATGACAAACAGCAATGGTCCCAAAACAGATCCTTGCGGAACACCGCTAGTAACTGCACTCCAAGATGAACCTTTACCATCAACTACTACCCTCTGTCTTCTTCCAGCCAGCCAATTCCTAATCCAAATCTCCAACTCACCCTCAATGCCATACCTCCGTATTTTTTGCAGTAGGCTACCATGGGGAACGTTATCAAACGCCTTACTAAAATCCATATACACTACATCTACCGCTTTACCCTCGTCTACCTCCTTAGTCACCTTCTCAAAGAATTCAATAAGGTTTGTGAGGCACGACCTGCCCTTCACAAAACCATGCTGACTATCCTTGATCACATTATTCCTATCCAGATGTTCATAAATCCTATCCCTTACAATTCTCTCTAAGACTTTGCCCACAACAGAAGTGAGACTCACCGGTCTATAGTTACTAGGGTTATCCCTACTCCCCTTCTTGAACAAGAGAACCACATTTGCTATCCTCCAGTCTTCTGGCACTATTCCTGTAGACAACGAGGACATAAAAATCAAGGCCAATGGCTCTGCAATCTCCTCCCTTGCTTCCCAGAGAATCCTAGGATAAATGCCATCAGACCCAGAGGACTTATCTATTTTCACCCTTTCCCAGAATTTCCAACACCTCTTCCCTACATACCTCAAAGCTATTCTAATTAATTGTGACTCAATATTCACATCGGCAACAATGTCCTGTTCCTGAGTGAATACTGATGAAAAGTATTCATTCAGTGTCTCCCCAATCTCTTCAGCCTCCACACGCAACTTCCCACTACTATCCTTGACTGGACCTATTCGTACCCTAGTCATTCTTTTATTCCTGACATACCTATAGAAAGCCTTAGGGTTTTCCCTAATCCTACCAACTAAGGACTTTTCATGTCCCCTCCTTGCTGCTCTTAGCCCTCTCTTCAGATCCTTCCTGGCTACCTTATAACTCTCAATCGCCCCAATTGAACCTTCACGCCTCATCTTTACATAGACCACCCTCTTCCATTTAACAAGGGATTCCAATTCCTTATTAAACCACGGCTCCCTCACACGACCCTTTCCTCCCTGCCTGACAGGTACATACTTGTCAAGGACACTCAATAGTTGCTCCTTGAACAAGCTCCACATATCAATTACGCCCATGCCTTGAAGCCTACTTTTCCAAGCCACGCATCCTAGGTCATGCCTCACCGCATCATAATTTCCCTGCCCCCAACTATAACTCTTGCCCTGCAGTGCACACTTATCCCTCTCCATCACTAGACTAAAAGTCATCGAATTGTGGTCACTGTCCCCAAAGTGCTTACCTACCTCCAATTCTAACACCTGGCCTGGTTCGTTACCCAGAACCAAATCCAGTATGGCCTCACCTCTTGTTGGCCTGTCTACATATTGTGTCAGGAAACCCTCCTGCACACATTGGACAAACACCGACCCATCTAACGAACTCGAGCTATAGCTTTCCCAGTCAATATCTAGAAAGTTAAAGTCCCCATAACAACCACCCTATTACTTTCACTCTTCTCTTGAATCATCCTCGCAATCCTTTCTTCTACGATTCTAGGACTATTAGGAGGCCTGTAAAAGACTCCTAACAGGGTGTGCTCACCTTTCCTATTCCTAACCTCAGCCTAAACTACCTCAGATGGCGAGTCTTCATCCATCATCCTTTCCACCGCTGTAATACTATCTTTGACAAGCAATGCCACACCTCCCCCTCTTTTACCCCCACCTCTGACCCTACTAAAACATTTAAACTCTGGAACCTGCAACAGCCAATCCTGTCCCTGTTCTACCCATGTCTCCGTAATAGCCACAACATCGAAATCCCAGGTACCAACCCACGCTGCAAGTTCACCTACCTTATTTCGTATACGTCTTGCATTGAAGTATACACACTTCAAGCCACTTTCCTGTTTACAGGCACCCTCCTTTGAGATTGATGCCATGTTCCTAACCTCCCTACACTCCAGGTCCTGCACCCTAAAGCTACAGTCTAGGTTCCCATGCCCCTGCAGAGTTAGTTTAAACCCCCCCAAGAGCACTAGCAAACCTCCCCCCAAGGATACTGGTGCCCCTCAGGTTCAGATACTTTATGATATAAGATTCTAAACTCCAATTAGTACAAGTTCAACCTGCTCAACCTCTCCTCATAAACAAAGACCCTCCAGAATTAAGGTGGTGAATGTTGTGTCAAACAAGCAAGTTGTTTTGTCCTGAGTGGCTTTGAGCTTCTTGAGTGTTGTTGCAGCAGCTCTCATCTCATACGCACCTGACGTTAGAGTATTGTAGATGGTGAATAGGTACTGAGGAAGTGGAGTGTACTTGCTTTGAGTGTGACTGTATTTCAAAAATTAATTGTGAAAGGCTTTGGGATGCCCAGACGTGATGAAAGGTTGTGTTCTCTGCAGTCTCTGACAGACTGTAATGTGATGTGTTCTCACTGACCGTGCTCGATGTGTTGCTGCCACTGGAGGCCCCTCCGTGTCTCAGGGTGACGAACATCGGCTCACAAAGGACCGAGACCAGGAGCACGAATACCAGCACCCTGAGCGGGAGGAGGAGGGGGTGTGAGAACCGGGACCGGGGGCGGAGGAAGAGAACCGGGATCCACAGCGGGAGGAGCACGGGATCCACACCGGGAGCAGGGGGGAGGAGCACGGGATCCACACCGGGAGCAGGGGGGAGGAGCACGGGATCCACACCGGGAGCAGGGGGGGAGGAGCACGGGATCCACACCGGGAGCAGGGGGGGAGGAGCACGGGATCCACACCGGGAGCAGGGGGGGAGGAGCACGGGATCCACACCGGGAGCAGGGGGGAGGAGCACGGGGTCCACACCGGGAGCAGGGGGGGAGGAGCACGGGATCCACACCGGGAGCAGGGGGGAGGAGCACGGGGTCCACACCGGGAGCAGGGGGGAGGAGCATAGGACTGGAAGCAGGATCTTGAAAGGCAGTGAGAAGAGTGGGAGGAGCACCGGCATTCATACCGGGAGCAGCAGGAGGAGTTCCGGGTCCAACAGACTCGTTGCTCTGGCACCGGTTAATGGTAAGAGTCGAATTGGTGACTGGGGTGTAATGAGTGAGTAAGAGGGCCGGGTACTTTGACAGCGAGTGGGGAAACTGTGCATTGCCTGTGGGTAAGTTTTCAGGAGTGGGTGAAGGGTAGAGGTGGGTAGGGGTGAGGGTGAAGGGCTGCGGTGCCCCGGGCCTGGTGTGTTGGGTAAGGTCGCCACGACCGGATCCACCGCTCAGCTGCAATTGGTTTAGGAGAGGAGACCTTCCCTTGTCCGGGCGGGGGGTTGTGGAGAAAGGGGATTTGGAGAGAGTCCTTTCCCTGACTGAAGGCGGGCGGATGGAAAGTTCTTTATCTGGGTGTTCCTGGCCCATTCTCGCTGCTGAAGAAAGGAGGTCATGATTTGGAGATGCCGGTGTTGGACTGGGGTGTACACAGTTAAAAATCACACAGCACCAGCTCTCTCTGGGACTCAGGAGGAACCCGAATCCACAAGCAGCTTGGATTCGACATAACTCGCTCCTTCCTTCAGGTTATAGTCCATCAGGTTTAATTGGAAGCACATTAGCTTTCGGAGCGACAATCACCTGATGAAGGAGACTCGCTCCGAAAGCTAATGTGCTTCCAATTAAACCTGATGGACTATAACCTGAAGGAAGGAGCGAGTTATGTCGAATCCAAGCTGCTTGTGGATTCGGGTTCCTCCTGAGTCCCAGAGAGAGCTGTAGAGCTGAGTTGTTTTGTTGTGACCTTTTCCCGCAGCCCTTTCAGACTGTATCCTGGTTCGTGCAGGAAACTAGAATTCCCCGGAAAATGGTAGTAGGGTGGGAATCCTGTCTGGTTGTTTCCTGGTTGTGTTGAATGACTAGCAGCTGCCTCTATTCCTGAACGTCTTCATTCTTTAAATCGCCCTCGATTTCGATTGGGCGTTAACGTTGCGATAGTTCGAATGGTTTCGCCTTTTAAATTGGTTGTTTTCATATTCCCCTGAACTGTCCCTGTTTAAATCTGTTCCCACAGTCCCTGGGAAGCTTTCCAAGTGGCTGCGTATGTATTGGATGGCAAGTACATTAATGGACCAAAATGTTGTTTTTTCTCCCTTCCCATTTACAATAAATACGCCGCCTCTTTGTCAAAACAGCGACGAGAAGAATATTGTTTCATCAAGTTCAATATTTCTAGTGATATTGCTGCTCTTTATGCATATCGCCTATCAGTTTGTATTGTCCGGAGTGTGACTCAACAAACTTTTTTTTAGTTTTTTTTCTCTCATGTGGTTGATCAGATAATTGCGCGATTGGGCAATGTCTTCCGACCATTACTAATTCCTGATGAAGTGCTATTTTAATTCACGCTTTGAGGGATTCTCCAAATGTTTAATTCTAACGTTGTCAACCATTCATAGTTTACAGTGGTGAGGGTCCTGGTTCTAGTATCTAGCTTGTTTTAGTTTTGGGTTACCCTTAATCGATGAAAGTTTATGAAGAACAGATACCACACACCGCTGCAATAAAAGGTGGAGTTTTGTATTCTGGGCTGAGGAAATTTAACTTGTTCTGAATCCTTTTCTTGATATGGTTTTTTAAATACACTTTGTTTGAAGCAGCAAATGTTGTGATTAGATTTGTCCATCTTTGTAAATAAATAATTTGTCACTTTTTTACAGTAATCTTAGATCCACATTAAATAACCTGGCCTCAGGAACAAATTGATCAACTTTCACATATCTCTAGTTGTGAACAGTTTTTAGTTTGACTTAGATTAAATACAGTAGTATGATAAGTTGCTGTTACTTTTCCAGAGCAGTATATTATTTTGTGTAAATTGTGCAAATATTGAAACATTGTCTAGAATATGGACACAATTATGACATTCTGTTCAATTAAGGTGCATATTCTCTGAAAGTAGCTTATTGGCTCTAGTTGAATCAACTGAATTGTATTCTACATACAGCACAATCAATGAATACTTTTTAAAATTCCTTAATATTTTTCTTTAATTTAGTGAACGTGTCTCTGAGCAGGTGTAAGGTGTCAGGTGCACACCTTTACACAGACTAAGATGTAAGCTGGAATCTGTAGAAAGATGTACTGTCCAAGATGTAAAGCTGAAAGATGATAACATCAACTGTTCATTTATGCATGCTTTGTTTGAACTGGAAGACTCTCTCACAAAGGTTCTTTATAAGCTATCCACAGTATCATTGAGGCATGCACTGATGCATTAAAATAATGGATGATTTATTAATAAATTTGATTGGAGTGGGAAAATGAAAAGAATGACATCATGGAATGACTGTAAATGCCATTTGTGCATGATTAGAAAATGTTTAGGAAGTTTAGCATTGTAGAAAGGTGTCACAAGTACAATTCAATTTGTGTTAATAAAATAGTCGAATGTTTGTTTGAATATGTTCAGCCTGCACAAAAGCTCTAATAGTATGGAAAATAATAGAATTGATTATGTTACTTAATAGGTGCTGCAGTCTGGTTGCTGCTGATGTGGAGATTGATGGTTCATTGTTTTCCATAATTCATACAGAGAAGGTTCCCTGCTTACTATTAAGTGATTAGAATGCATTTTAAATTGATTTGTGAAGTTTCACAGATACTCTTTTAAAAATTGGTATGCAGTGTTTTTGAGTCTGAGCAGTACCAATCAGGATGAAGGAAATGGAAGAAGTGTAAATTTTGGATCTTACCAATTTTAACTGTAACACTCTAGTGACATTTCGTTGTTCAAAGCTTGTGTTGTATTGTGAACTTTGTAACATAACATTGACACAGTTATATTTGAGTTACATCTAAACTAATGAATAAAGACCACTATAACATTATATCTTATTTTCTGTATGTAGTTTTCTGCTTCCATTTGTTCGCATCAGGTTGGATGACCTGAGGATGGTGAAAATCAGTCTCAACACATGGCTAAAACTTGCATTTTTACCTCTTCAAGTAGTAAAAATCTCTCCTCAGTTGGATTAATTATTTTGAGTTAATTGGTGCACAGTTCAGGGTACACTTAGAAGAAAGACTTGCACTTTTTTTTTGCATTAACATTATAATCTATCCAATTTGTACACACAATCTTATTTTACATAAGGGATAAGTGCAATGTCACTGGGGAGAATTCTCCAGCTCTTTTGATTATTGGCATAGATTTGTTTACATTAGTATGGAAGGGAAGGTTCATGTTAGGCTTAATGTCTCAACTGAAAGATAGCATTTCCTGTGCTATGAATGTCAGTCTGGTCTATATACTGCAGTTTTATTGACATTTTAAGCTGCTTTCCGTTGACTAGTAAAATGGGACTTGAGTGTACAATTTTTTAAACATGGACGTAAGGATGCCAGCAATTGCACCACAGCTAAAATACTGCTATTCACACTGTACCTAGAGTAAAGATGAATGTATTTAACACTGATTCTGTTGTAATGCAGCTTCACTCTGTAATTACTGATGTGATTCAAGAATAATGAAGGTAGTGGTTCTGAGTCCATCACTCAGACCTTCGTACTGATTTCATGTGTAACATGGATGCATGGCCAAAATTTTTATTTTTGCTTTAATTTGGGAGGGTACTAGCACCAAAATTATCCTCTCTCTATATTTAACTGTGGTTGCAGTGACAAAATTTTGTTTCCACACACGAAATAGCCAGTGGTTGCAAATTTATTGTAAAGAGCTGATTTGAGATATAAGACACACAACACTGTCGTTGAGAAAGTGTGGACTGCAGATGCTGGAGATCAAAGTCGAAAAGTGTGGCGCTGGAAAGGCACAGCAGGGCAGGAGATTCAATGAAGGGCTTATGCCTAAAACATCGGAATGTGATTCTCCTGCTCCTTGGGTGCTGCCTGACCTGCTGTGCTTTTCCAGAGCCACACTTTTCAACACATACTGTGGAAGGAGTACTGGCTATAGTATTTCCACATAGTGGATAGCAATTCTAAAACAAAACATCCACTGACTTTGGAAACATTCAAACTTAATTAGGATGGATATTACAATCTTAATACAGAGTGTAATAGATTACACTTGTGATTATGGTTTGCAATCATAACATTGTAGAATTGCTGCAGTTCCCCTGTACTACCTAGTGCTACATGTTGGATCGGCGAAATATAGTGAAAGTGATTTATTGTAATTTTCAGTTAATTTGCCAGTCAGTTTTCAGTGGAGCATATTAGAGGGGCATCTTTTGAATTTGTTTCAGGAAATTAGTTACTTTAAGAAACATTTCCTCTTTTATAGATTGTAAATGCTAGGTTTGATTATTCAAAGGACAATGCTCCTGAGTCCCAAACACAGCCTGTGGTGATTGGATGAGGCTTTTGTGCAAGATCATGACTAATATTTTGCTTATACTTTATCTCCTTTTTGTAAAATGGAAACCAGGCAATAAAGCCACTTCAACAGGATTAGTGTAGTCTTTCACTTTGGTGTCTTGGGTTCAAAGGCAGGCTTTGAGAGAAGCTCTTCCTGTTTTCTATTAAAAGAAGTTTTTGTTTTTGTTATGGGAATCTGGCATCTGGGAGCCATCTCCTGTTGCTTTAGCTGTTAAATCTGCCTGATGGCAGACTTGTTAGTATCTTGGAAAGCAGATTTAAAAGCATAAATGCAGAAGCTAGTTCTCTGAACAGAGGGCTTCCGGAACCTGACTTAAAGAGCAATATAGATGTGGTTTTAGAGGTCTGTGTGGAATATGTTTTAGTGGGTGTGGCTGAAGAGCACTAATTGCCACTAAATTTGTCATTTTACCAATACCACAAGATTAGCTGGTTTTGGAACAGTGTGTGGATTAAGACATATGATTAAACTTTATTGTGTATTGTACTTGTATATGATTATGTTTAATTGCAGATGACTGGCAAACATTAATTGGTGTTTCACTTGATACATATACAGAGCCAGTGAACTGATGTGGTTGAGTTAGGAGGAACCGTATATTCCTATGTTTCACCCTAAACAATTATAAAACTGAGTGAAGTTTCAATGGCAATCCTCATCACTGCTCTTCTTGAATATTGCACATCTATGCTGGGAACCTTGAAGCTGGTATTTAGATGTTTCTTGCGGAATTCTCCATTTTAGTCCCCACCCTAGCTGAATGAGTACAAAGTCATTTTTTAAAAAAAATACAAACTGCCATGGAAGTGATTCTGACTAAACTGGATATTATCATCACACAAATGTCAGATTCTGACAGTCTACAATTTATCACTTAATGCAGTGCACCTCTGTCAATCTTGGTTTTATTCGCTTGTAGATTGTGGTACGTTTGAAATATTTCATCATCTCTCTATTTGCTTTGCATGCTGACAATACGATTAGCTGAATGGCCACGTCTTTGCCGAAACTGCAAAGACATTGCACGTAACCTGAGGATTATTCCACAAAATGCTGATTAATAAATACTGGTCACTGAAATATAAGGGGACTGAATAACCCACAGAGCAAGATGGCTTTTTTTGGCTTTGGGCTGGTGTTGTGTATTTATCTTCTGAAAATTGGCCCTTTTTGAAGTTTTATTTCCACTTTTTTTTTTTCATTTTATTTGAATTAACGAATTGGCAGATATTTCCCATCAGATATATAAGCCAATGCTGGAAATATAACCAGATTTAAAATTCCTTGCTTACAGACGTTAAACAGGAGATAGGCTGTTTGGTGCCTTAAACCAGCACCATCATTTAATAATGACGTAGCAAATCTAACTGTAACTGCAAATCCACATTCCTGTTTACCCAGCATTTCACTCCATTGCTTAATAAGAAGCTATCCACCTATCTTAACATATGCAAGAATTCTGCTTCCACTGACTTTTCAGGAAGTGTGCTCCAAAGCCTCATTACTCTTCTGGGAGGGGGAAAAAAGCCTAATCTCTGTTTTAAATGGGTGTGACTCATTAACTTATGCCTTGTTCTAGATTCTCCCATCGATGAACCATTCCTTCCACATCAACCCTGTCGAGACTCCCTGAGGAACCTTTGGTTCAGTCAAGTCACCTCTTACTCAACTAAGAGAAAGTGAGGACTGCAGATGCTGGAGATCAGAGCTTAAAAATGTGTTGCTGGAAAAGCGCAGCAGTTCAGGCAGCATCAAAGGAGAAGGAGAATCGACGTTTTGGGCATATGTGCGAAACGTCGATTCTCCTTCTCCTTTGCTGCCTGACCTGCGCTTTTCCAGCAACACATTTTTAAGCTCTTACTCAACTAAACAAGTAATCCAGCCTTTCCACACAAGACAACACAATCATTCCTAATATTAATCTGGTAAACCTTCTCTGAAATGATTTTTAAATTCATTTACATCCCTCCTTTTAAATAAGGTGATCAGTTTTATATGTGGTACGCCAAATGTGGTCTCTGTTGTATAACTGGCCATCTTCGAGGAGAAAGTGAGGTCTGCAGATGCTGGAGATCAAAGTTGAAACTTTATTGCTGGAACAGCACAGCAGGTCAGGCAGCATCCAGGGAACAGGAGATTCGACGTTTCGGGCACAGGCCCTAACTGGCCATCAACAACATTGATCTGACAATAGTGAAAGAGAAACCATAGTTCTATGTGAGGATAACATGTGGCTTGAAGGGGAAATTGGAAGTGACAGTATTCCCATGAATCAACTGCCCTTGTACTTCTAGATGATAGAGTTCATTGATTTGGATGGTGCTGTTGAGGGAGGCTTGATTATTGCAACAGAGGAAAGTCCCAGTTCCTCTAACACTGGTCTATTCATGCACATACAGGGGAGCAGCAGTCATTATAAGATGCTGTACTGTCTCCCTGATCATTACAAAACATTAATTTATATGCTATTTAGCAATACTATGGATTTATGTTTACCTATTGCACTAAATTGTGTATTCATACATGTGCCAATTAAATGCATAATTGATCACGGCACATGAACATTCTCTTCAGAACAGGATTGCTGATTATACAAGTTTAACACAGGTCTTCTTGAGATCAGTACGTTGTTTTTAACTTTTTATTCTGTTCAGCACCCTTATCTCATGCTACCCTCTGAAGGGTGTGGGTTTCATGCTGAAATCTGCAGTCATCAAAATCCCCTTTATCCTTTGTTTTCCTTATTGTCAATTGCTTTATTTGGTACCTTTCCATTATCCCCATGTTCTTTCCCCTTTCAGTTACTATGCTGCATCTTGTACATAGTACACAATATTACCAAAATATTTCAGTTGTGAAGGGAATCCCAATAAAATGTACTGATTTGTCTGGGGTGGTATTGTGTTTTATATTGTTGGAGGTGCATTCATTCTAGAAAATGGACAGTGTTGCAACACATTCCTGACTTGTGCTTTGTAGATGGTGGCGAGGCATTAAGGAGGAAGGTGTTGAGTTACTCACCCAGAATTCCTAGCCTCTGACTTGCTTTAGCAGAGGTAGTGCTACATGGCTGGCCAGTTCAGTTTCTGGTCAATAATAATGCCCTAGATGTTGTTAGTGTGGGATTCAATTATGGTAATGCATTTGAACGTTAAGGAGGGGTGGTTGGGTTTTCTTTTATTGGCGATGGTCATTGTGTGGTGTGGATATTACTTGCCACTTGTAAGACCTGCATGTTGTACAGGTCTTCCTGCATTTGGACATTCCTTCAGTAGCTGAGGAGCCACAAGTGACGTATTGTGCAATCAGCAGCAAATGTCCCACTTCTGATATTATGATGAAAGAAAGGTCATTGGCCCATCCAATTTCAGCCACATCAATGAGGTTACCCTGAGGAGCTCCTGCAGAGATGTTTTGAAACTGAGATAACCGTCCTGCAACAACCACAACCATCTTCCTTTGTGCTAGGTGTGACTCCAGTCAGTGGATATTTTTCTCCCTGATTCCCATTGATGCCAGTTTGCTAGAGCTCTTTGATGTCACAATCATTTCAAGCCTGGATATCGTGAATGCAGCTCCTCTTGTCAGGGCTGCTTGATGCTATATTCAGTCAAATGCAGCCCAATTATCAAGGGCAGTCAAACTCTCATCACTCTCTGCAGTTCAGCTTTTTTGTTAATGTTTAGACCAAGGTTGTACGAAGTCAAGAGCTATGTGGCCCTGGCCAAACTCAAACTGGGTGGTAATGACAGGTTATTTCTTTGCATGTGCTGCTTAATAACACACTCAATGTCTCTTTCATTAGTTGATGATTGAAAGTAGACTGATAGGAGTTTAATTGGCTGGGTTGGATTTGTAGACATGACATATATGGTATTTTTCTGCATTTGAGGTTAGATGCCAGTGTTGTGGCTGTATTGTACTGGATGAACTTGGCTAGGGTTATGCTTTGTTCAGGAATAGTGTTCGAGACTATTGCTAGAATGTTGTCAAGCCCCATAGTCTCTGCAGTAACCAATGCCTTCAGCTCATTCTCAAACTTGCATGGAATGAATCAAATTGACTGACTGGCCTCTGTAATGCTTGGCACTTCAGGATAGGCTGAGATGAGCAATCAATTCTAGCTGAAGATGGATGCAAATACTTCAGCCTCATCTTTTGTATTGTGCTTGTCTCCACCATGAGGCAGTGATATGTTTTGGAGCTGTCACCTCGTTAGTTGTTTAATTGTCTACCATCATTCATGACTGGATATGGCAGGATATAGAAATTAGATCTGATGCATTGGTTGTGGGATTGCTTATCCCGCTCTATTGCATGCTGTTTCTGTTTGCCATGCACGTAGTCCCAGACCCAGTCTACCATGTTTACATTTTAGGACTCAATAAGCTCATCAGTAGTGATGCTATCAAGGCATGTTTTTGGCATTGGAGTACCCCATACAGAGAATATTCTGTGTTTTTGCCATTCTTGGTGTCTGCTAAATGTGGTGTTCAACGTGGAATACTGATTCATCAGCTGAGGGAGGTGATAGATGTTTCACAGGTTTCCTTGCCCATCTATGATCTGATGCCAATGTTGAGGCTTTCCGGACAACTCCCTCCTCATTGTGCTTCTGCCTCTGGAACCTTTTTTTTGCTTCTACATCTTTAAATATGCTTTTGCAATCCATCTTGTTACCTATATTTTCATCCGTCTATTCTAACTCTCTCACCATTGGCTGAGCACCGATTCATTTCTCTTTTTATTCAGTTGTTTTGCCCAGTTCACTGCTTCTCTTTCTTTCTCACGCACCCCCCCCCCCCCCGTCTCACATAACCACTGAACACATTGGGATGTTTTGTAAATGCAGGTTGTTGTTAAGTTGATTATCCATGGTATTCGCTTCTAACGATTAAAGGTCAAGAAATTTAAAGTGTGACCTGAGTGAATTAGCTTATTATTGACACTCAAAATATTTTTTTTCTTTTGGTTCACAGGGACTTTCCCGACTCTGCAGTATGGTGACATGCACGGAACACTTAACCTCTTGACTAACCTGTGTTTCACAGTAGTACTAATCAGGATTGTTGTTACGAAGTGTGTACTGTTTATATTGTTGGTTTAGAACATAATGAGGTGCTTCACTTTAAGGTGATGAATGTTGTCTCTGGACTTTTGGATGGGAAACTGCTGTCCCTGTGGCTGTTTGTCTGAGTGACATGAAAGTAATTCTGTTGAAGCAATGGTTTTAAATTGGAGCCACATGAAGTGCAACATGTCTTGAGTATCAGGTATGCAGTACAAAGCTGGAATCTGTTTGGCAGGCAATTAGTGAATATCAATGCTCCGTTGCCTTACGTTTGAGCTTTTATAGTTGCATAGTTCACATTGACTGTGGAAGTGAAATCAATCTTACTAAAATAACCAAGTTCTGAAATGGATGTAAGCATCTGTGTTTACGTAAGGCCAAATTGTAATTGTGCTTGGACTGAACTATTTGGAGAATATTTGATTTGAAATATTTATAGGTTTTCTGATGCCATGCACTTATAGGAGGGATATTACATGTTGACAAGCTCTTTTTGATCAAAACAAATTCACCCATTTTAACTTGACTGTCATTACCTCGTGAGAAAGTGTGAAGGCAATTTTCATTATTGTTTTTCTTTGTGGTATTTACATTTTTGTTCAATAGACATTGTAAAGATATCAATATGAA
This sequence comes from Chiloscyllium plagiosum, assembly GCF_037043375.1. Taxonomy (NCBI): domain Eukaryota; kingdom Metazoa; phylum Chordata; class Chondrichthyes; order Orectolobiformes; family Hemiscylliidae; genus Chiloscyllium; species Chiloscyllium plagiosum. The sequence continues at coordinate 83,277,029 of NW_028270148.1, read as the reverse complement.
ATGCATTTGTCAAAATCTTTAGTTATCTTGTCCTTGAGTGCCACTTGGGACAGCTTAATTTTCTAGCCCTAGCCTTTAATGGTTGAGATTTACTCTTTAACTCCAGGTGCATCAGCAATGTATTTGATCTAAATTTGTAAGTCAGCTCAGGATTTGTGGAAGGTGACATCCTCAGGAGGAGAGAATTTAAAATGAAATGGATGATCTGACTAATTAATCAATTCTTCCCTTAAAATGCCTGCCCATTGCTTTCGTAATGTACTTCTGTTTTGTAAAGCAAACCATCGTTTGTTTACAGTTAATTCCTACTGTGTACTATAGTTTTAACCTTGGGGCAGATTTTAGAAAAAAATGTCTGTGGTAATATAATAAATGCCAAGCCTTCTCCCTTGCTCAGTATTACGGAAATCAATTTAGCCTGCTTTGTTGTGGTGGTCAGTAAAAAGGGGCTAATGTAATTTGTCATTCTCAGACAGTACATGATAGGAGTCCTAATCACATCAATCATTTCCACATCTCTTCAAAGAGAAATGCTTCCTTTGTTAAACTCTGGTTAATAGTTTGTCACAAAGCCCCTATAGTGGAAGCAGTACCAAAATAAATCCTTGCAGGAAGCTTCCTGTGAAAATCTGATTTCCCTGATGTATGAAAGACGTAACTACATATTAAGAAATGTTTCTGTAGCTTTGTAGAATTCTAGAATCCCTACAGTGTGGGAACAGGCCATTTTGGCCCAACAAATCCACACTGACCCTCTGAAGAGCATCCCACTCAAACCCATCCCCCTCCCCTATCCCTGTAGCCCTGCATTTCCCATTGCTAATCCACCTAACCTACATATCCCTAAATATCATGGGTAATGTAGCCTGGCCAATCCACCTAACCTACACATTTTTGGACTGTGGGAGGAAACCGGAGCACCTGGAGGAAACCCATGCAGACACAGGGAGAATGTGCAAATTCCACACCGTCACCCATTGGAGTTGTTTCTTCTCATTCCCCTTTTGTAACTTGTCATTAGATCTTTGTGGGGACAGGCGATGTGTATACATACATCTCATTTCAGTTCCTCAGATACTGTCTGGAACATTTTCATGTTTTAAAACGTGCTTATAAGTATTTGCTTTTTAAAGTTGTGATGTTACAAATTACATTTTTTTTAAGTTTCCTTGTAATTTTATAAAATGAAGTGTTAGTTTGTGCGCAAATGTTGCTATACTTGAAGTGATTTGAAATAATTAAGTTGTGGACTTAATTCACACATTCTTCTGAATTGTTTCCATGATGTATTGAATGGATTTTGAGCTGGTGTTCACAATGGAAAGCCAGTGAAGCCTGTAAAAGATATTTTGTTTAGAGAATGTTATTAATATCAGCCATAGTACAGTGGAAATATTTTTAACATGAGGCAGAAAGTTGCAGAGGTTTCACTCTAGAGATTTTGGTGCAGAGTACAAGAATCAGGCTGTCATTTCAGTGCAGCACCTTGGGAGTAAGTATCTTCCAAATGAGATGTTAGTTTAAGGCCCAGTCAGTCCCCAAGTGAATATAAGATATCCTGACAGAGTGGGATGGTTCCACTCAATACCTATCTTTCAACCAGCATCAGCAAAAACAGAATATCTGGTCGGTGCTATATTGCTGCTTGTAGCATCTTGCTGCTCTGAAGCTGACCTCCACATTTCCCTGTTTTCCAACAGTGTTTACGGTTCAAAGATACTTCTATGGTTAAAATGCTTTTGGACATCCTTGAGTCATTAAAAAACAATTTAAAGGGAAAGAAAGGACCTTTACAATGTCATCTTATTTTTTTTTTGTGGCTGGTTCTATAAAAATGAATTTGAAAAAAAACACACAGGTATGTGTCAAAGCAGGGTTACAAATTGAACAGTTCTTCTGTTGCTTTTAATCTTGAATATCCTGTGGGAAGGGGAAAGTGCTGAGCAAAAGCTGGAGATTGTCTTGCTAGCTCAGAAGAACGTAAGTCTGCTGTTGTCAATAAACCACTCCATACAAGCTGTTTTATTATAATGCAATTTTTGTTGGCATGAATTGGCTATAATGCATTTGACGAATTGTGGATGTTGTTTGGATAATGCGAGCCTTCTACTGGACAGGTATAGTAATTTTCTATTAGCGATCTTCAGGGTGCTTTTCTATAGCGTGAGATTGCAGAGGAACACAACTGTCATGTTACAGCAGAACGACCGGAATCATCTTTTCAGTAGGAAGTATACATCTTGTGTTGTATATGAGAGGAGATGAAGGGAATGTTGAATGTTAAATTTTAAAAATACTTGACCTTGACCTTGGTTCTTGATGGAAACTTAATAGTTTCATAGACACTATGCTGTCAATTAGCATGTATTGCTATTCAGCTAGTAAGTGTGGTGACCAGTTAAGCAATTTTGGTACTTGAGGGATAAATGTTATCCTGAAAATATTAACTTTTCGCTAGGAAAAAGGTGCAAAGAACTTTTATGTCCATATGAATAGGTGGGCATAGCTTGCTATTCATAGGGTGTCAATCTGTATATTGTGTTGAAGTTCTGGCACTGTGCTTGAAACCACAGTCCTCTGTCTCTCAGGTGTGACTATTGCTGAACCGAATAGCAATAGCAACAGCAACACCAGTAAGAGTTTTTAAAAAGAAAATTGACACTTTAGGGATATTGAAATCAATGACAAAAATATATTCAGAAAGATGGATTTTTAGAGGGAGTCTTAGAGAAAAGAGAGACAGTGTGATGTTGGTCAGGAGGTAATTCTAAAGCTTAGGGAAGAAGTCTTATGTTCTGAAGAGCCATGTTGGACTTGAAGCATTAGCTCTGTTTCTTTCTCCACACATGCTACCAGATCTGCTGAGTTTCTCCCAGAAATTTCTGTTCCTGTTTCTAGCGCTTGGGGCTTTGCCAGCTGAAATTATACCTGCTGATGGTAAAGTAATTCAAATTGGAATGCTGAAGGTGTCCATACTGAACAGGCATCATTTAACTAGGAAACCGTGGAGAGAGCACATAGGTGTGGAGTGAATCGAACTTGGTGTGAGTGAAAATACAGAATCGTAGAATGTTCACAGGACCAAAGGAGACCATTAGGCCTGTATCCTTTCTTGCTTTTTAAAAGAGCAACTTGGCTAATCCTGATGCCCAACTCTCTTTATTCCCCCAGCCATGCAAATACTTTTCAACATTTATCCAGTTATCTTTTTGGAAGCTATGATTGACTCTGCCTACATCACACAACCAGGCAATACATGCTAGAACCTGATCACTTTCTGTTTTTAGAAATAAATTCCTCCGCTATTTACCTTTTTAAATTGTTGTTAATCCCTCTACTAATGTGAATGATTCCTCCATCTGCTTTGACAATATCACTCATGATTTTAAATATCTCTAACATGTAAAATGGGCAACCATAGTTTTTTTTCCCCAAACTATTCGCGAACCTGATATCGCTCACCTCGAGAACCACTCTGATAAATTGACTGTTCCTACTCCATTGCCCTCATGTTCTTCCAAAAGAATGCTGTCCAGAGTGGACATGAGGCCACTTTGTTACCTCATTCAAAAAGTAAACTTAACTGTTTTTAAAAAAAACTCAACTCGGCTTCTAAAAGCTTTCACCATGTTAAGGTTAAAATGATTGGCTTCCAGTTGTTGGGTTTATCCTTGCACCTTTTCTAAACAAAATGTATCTTTTGCCATTCTTCAGTCCTCTTAAAATCATCCCTGTCTGTAAGGAGAAAGGGAAGATTGTGACTGTCGCCTCCATGATTTGAGTGCGTCCCATCTAGTCTGGGTGCCTTATCATCTTTTAAGTGCAGCCAAACCTTTCCAGTGCCAATTGTTTTATCAATGTTTAGACCCTCTGAGTTAGCTACCTGCTCTTTCATTAGGCTTCAGGATCTTTCTCAGTAAAGACAAATCCAAGTACTCATTTAATATCTCTGCCACTCCTGATGTGTTTATCCAGTTACAGGACTTGCTATCGGTGTTGCCCTCCTAACGTTCCACCTGCCCTCTGTAAAGCTGACCAACCTGAGATGTGGTGGCACACTCCACCAGAGGAACATTATTTTCATTTGTGTTCGGAATTCAATACAGATTGGAGAGTTTGAAGATCTCATAACACTCCTGCATTACGTTCAGCTGAGTGGGACTACACTTAACTTGGTATCATTGCTACCTGTATTGTCATGACTGGAGATCCTGCCATGATGTCTGGTCATTCATTTGTCTTGTCAGCTTCCCTCTCTACACACCGTTCAGCTGCAGAATGGCCACCACATGAAGTCGGGGCTCTAGTTTCTCCAGTTGATGACCTATCCTATCCATGTGATTGTACAGCCCACCAAGTATGTCCTGGAGTTTCCACCGCACCAGGAGGTGCCTTGCCATACTTGATCCACTGAAGTGCTAAATAAATTTTGAAGACATAACACTCAAGACTTTTAAAAGAATCTAAAATTTTACGCTTAAAACCTCACCAGGGCAGTGCAGTGTTTCAGGGGCCTGTGCTGTGGAGAGTTAAAAATGGGAGTCAGGCCAGGGATGTGTCCAGAGCAACAAAGGCATGGATGAGAGCTTCAGCAGCTGAACTGCGTTCTTCATGATGTCCCAGATGTACAGTTGGAAGCTTAGCTTGATTAAATGATATAGAAGTTGCATATATTTGGTTCAGCCTCAGTTATCACAAAGGGATGTTGTCAGCTGGGAACCTATAACTTAGAACATTACAGCGCAGTACAGGCTCTTCGGCCCTCAATGGTTTCACAGTTTGGCACAACAACCTGAAGCCCACCTAACCTACACTTTCCATTCTCATCTATATGCCTATCCAATGACCATTTAATTGCCCTTAAAGTTGGTGAGTCTACTATTGTTGCAGGCAGGGCATTCCAGGCCCCTACTACTGAGAGTAAAGAAACTACTTCTGACATCTGTCCCATATCTATCACCCCTTAACTTAAAAGCGATGTCAACTCATGCTAGCCATCACCATCTGAGGAAAAAGGCTCATTGTCCAACCTATCTATTCCTCTGATTATCTTATGTCTCAGTTAAGTCACCCCTCAACCACCTTCTCTCTAATGAAAACAGCCTCAAGTCCCTCAATCTTTCCTCATAAGACCTTCCCTCCATACCAGGCTACATCCTAGCACATCTCCTCTGAACCCTTTCCAAAGCTTCCACATCCTTCCTATAATGCGGTGACCAGAACTGTACGCAATACTTCAAGTGCGGCCGCATCAGAGTTTTGTACAGCTGCAGCATGACCTCATGGTTCCGAAACTTAGTCTCTCTACCAATAAAAGCTAACAGTGTATGCTGCCTTAACAACTCTATCAACCTAGGTGGCACCCTTTCAAGGATCTGTGTACCTGGACACAGATATCTCTGCTCATCTACACTACCAAGAATCTTACCAAATGCCCAGTACTCTCTATTCCTGTTACTACTTCCAAAGTGAATCACCTCACACTTTTCCATATTAAATTCTATTTACCACCTCTCAGTCCAGCTGTGCAGCTTATCTATGTGCCCCTGTAACCTACAACATCCTTCGTCACTATCCACAACTCTCTTGACCTTAGTATCATCTGCAAATTTACTAACCCATCCTTCTATGCCCTTTATCCAGGTCATTTATAAAAATGGCAAACAGCAGTGGACCCAGAGCAGATCCTTGTGGTACACCACTAACAACTGAACTCCAGGATGAACATTCCCTATCAACCATCATCCTGTCTTCTTACAGCTAGCCAATTTCTGATCCATTCATTTTCTGCTTCCATGTTTTTTTTTAAACCCCTTTTCACTTCTCTCTCCTGTCACTCTTCTTTGGTGGCTATATTGTCTCCCCAAATCTTACGACCAATCCATCAGTGCTCCTTAACTTTTCCACTCTCCCCATCGCTTTTGTTGTCCATGTGTTGCCATTAGAATTCATCAGCCTTAGTATGTACACATCTGATACTCTACTAGGTTCCACCTACCTCTCCAATCTTCCTCATTGCATCTAAATCAACTGAAGATTTCTCTGAACTTCTGGCTTGAAAATGACAATTTTGTCCATGTAAATGTTGGGCAGATAATGCCATTATTTAAGACTCTCCGCATGCACATTACTGTGCCACTAACTTCACACCTTTCTTAGCCACTATCTCACCTGAACTACAATCTTCATAGCCAATGTCCTACCTGATCCTGGAGTAATTTCACAACTCCCATGTAGTTGGGGAGAAAGTGGTACATTGGGTTACCAGTCCAATAATGTTACTGTTTATATGAACTTAGTTTACACAAACTGATTTCTTCACTGTGCTGGTTTTGTAATTTTTTTAAAAATGAATAGTTTTGATAGTGTTTAAACCACATCTGTGTAGATATAAAATGAATTGAAGATATGCATACTTCAGTAAATGTCAATATTGTGTAAAAGTTGACCTCTGACTTTTGGCCAAAAATTCCAAATGGGCCTCCTCGTGGCCACATCACAAATCGAACTCCTTCAATGCAAACCAATTCATTCGAAAAAAGCTGTTCAGGTCCTCATGTCTATGCATATCGATACACATTATCAAGCTGAGTGCCTCTCTGGTGCTTCACCATGACATGACATCAAGGAGAAACAAGGGAGGTATAAACCGTTTTAAACTTAGGCGTTAAGATTGCAAAGAAGGCAAAAAAACTGTGTGGCATTTGGACAATTCAGGATATTGTAGAAGGCTATTAGGAATTAGAGAAAGCTCTGTTCACAGTTTAAAATGAGAATGCATGTGTAAACAGAAGAAAGCCAAGTTTGTGGTTATTGTTTATTTCAAAAGAAAAATAAAGTTGGCAGAATGTACTAATGGAAATTACCAAAATGGACTCTGTTTTTCGTGGATCTGTCTGAATCATTGACTGGAATGAGAGGAAAATGAAAAATTGCAGATTTCAAAGCTAGCATTGGATGGTATATCAGGTTTATGAGGAGAGAATTTTGTACTGCGACAGAGGAGTAAGATTTCATCAGTGAACTTGATGGCAGACGTACCATCATTTCAGTCATTTATACAAATAAATGTCTCCGATGTGCTGGTTTTGTATTTTAAAAAAAATCAAAGTTTTTTTTCTCCTGCATCAATTTAGAATGCAGAGTAAGTGAGAGCAGTCTCTGACTGACGGCTCTGCAAACAGCTGATGTACCACCATAAACAGTTAGGCAGTGACATGATGGGAGGGAGAGGATTTCAGCCCCTTTTATTGTCGACATTTTGTTTTTAAAAAATTGGTTGCGGAAACTTTACCTTAAGCATTAAACTTAAAGCATCCCTAAAAATAAAGGTCTGGAAATATTTGTTTAAAGCGTGCCTTTATATTTTGGTGTGATTTTCCAGAAAGCACTGAACATTGAATCAGATCACAGGTGAAGCCTTATTTTATTCACTTCCTTAGCTCCCTGCTCATTCTTCATTTCCTGTTTTAGATATTATGTTTGCAGTTTTTAACTATTGAGCCCATCTAAAGACAGATTTTGGAGAAGATTTGTAACTCGGGTTGTGGATCAGGTTCTGTTTGCTCGCTGAGCTGTGAGGTTTGTTTTCAGACGTTTTGTCACCATGCTAGGTAACATCATCAGTGAGGGTCTCTGGTGAAGCACTGGTGTTCTGTTCCACTTGCTATTTATGTGTCTTGGTTTGTTGTGTGTGATTCTGAGAGGTTGGTAAACGGGCTCCAAGTCTAAATGTCTGTTAATGGAGTTCTGATTTGAATCCCAAGCCTCTAAGAATTCCCGCGCATCTTTTTTTTTTTTGGCACGTCTCCGGATGGATGCATTGTCCCAATCAAACTGGTGTTCCTCTTCATCTGTGTGTATGGATACCAGTGATAGTTGGTCATGTTTTTTGGTGGCTAGTTGGTGCTCCTGTATCCTGGTGGCCAGTTTCCTGCTGGTTTTTCCAATGTACTATTTGTTGCAGTCCTTGCAAGGGTATGTTGTATGTTACGTTCGTTCTGCTGGCTGTGGGTATGGGGTCCTTTTTAAGTTCATCAGTAGTTGTTCAGTAGATTTAAAGGACCCCTGGTGCTGTATTACGGGAATTTTTTCATGTTCTTGAAAAGCACCATGTTTTAGACATTGGTAGGTTGCAAATTATTATGGTCTGGTGTTTTGCTTCCCAAAAGCTTCTTCAAATGTAAGTCAGTTATATCAAGTCATGGTAGAGGCTTCGTACACAGAAGGGAGTGGCATGATATCTCAAATATTTACTATTTGTCATGTAACTGGGACTCCTTTGCTAAAAGGCAAGGCACAGCATTACTGACCCATTTAATGACACAATAGATTATTTTCAGCTCAAATGTGACAACATATTATAATAATTAACTGAACACAGATTATGTTTTGGAAAAGATGAAACTGTGACTATAAAAGCTGTTTAGTGTTCTAATTGCCAGTTTCTACTATGGAACTTTTTATTGGGGCATTTGATTTCAGTTTGATGTGATACATTGAAAGTAGTTTTTCACTGAAATTGTCAAAGTCCTGATGTCTCAGATGGCAGTCTTCAACCAGATATTGAAGACCCATGCTCCAAAAATTATTGGGTGTCTAGGCAAGTTGTCCTAGTACAGGAATAACACTGTCAACTTAGAAAATTACCAAAGCATACCCTGTACTTAAGAGTAGGACAAATCCAACCTGGCCAATTTATCACCTTTATCAGTCCACTCTTGATAATTAGCAAAGTACTGGAAGTTGTAATTGATTGGTGCTGTCAAGTGGCACTTGCAAATAAATAAACTGCAGTTTGATATGAGTTTGGGTTTCACCCAGGGTCTCTTAGTCCAAACAACACACACACATACAAAAGAGCTGAATTTTGAGGTGATGCAAGAGTGACTGTGCTTGACATTAAAACAGAAATTAATCGAGTTTGTGTGTGTGTGTGTGTGTGTCTTCACTAGTTGGTGTCTTAACAAAGAAAACAGTTGTGGTTATTGAAGCTCAGCATCTCAACTGCAGGACATCACTGTAGGAATTCCTCAGGGAATCTAGGAAATATTCTCTTTTTACCTCTTCAGATTGAATAACTACCTTCTGCGTTTTCAAGGGGGACTTGATTGTGAATGTTACTTTGCAAACCGTGGAGCAACATTATGCTCAATCTTGTCCATCCTAGGTGACTTTTGAGTTATCTGCGCTCAAACTCAAAGAACAAGGTTAAGAATATGGATTTTAGAAGACCAAAGCTAGGAAGTAAGTCTTAGCTTTATTCAGCTTTCAGGGAAAAGATCATTACTGTCTTATTCAGTCCTGCTGTATAAAAGCGTTACCAGGTCATAATTTTTCAAGTAGGAGAAAGGGAGGACTGCAGATGCTGGAGATCAGAGCTTAAAATTGTGTTGCTGGAAAAGTGCAGCAGGTCAGGCAGCATCAAAGGAACAGGAGAATCGTCTGATTCCTGAAGAAGGGCTTATGCCCGAAATGTCGATTCTCCTGTTCCTTTGCTGCCTGACCTGCTGCGCTTTTCCAGCAACACATTTTTAACCTCATAATTTTCAAGTGAAAGGCAGGAGGTTTAGAGGGGATATCAGGAAAATCTTTTTCAGTAAGAAGGGTCGTGCATCTGGAATGCACTGGCTAGGAGGGTAGTTGAGCTGAGAAACCTCAATGCTTTTTTTTCAAAAAAAGAAATTTGACAAGGAAAGATCCACTACTTTTGGTCATTTTTATATAAATGATTTGGATGTGATCATAAGAGGTATGGTTAGTATGTTTGCAGATGACACCAAAATTGGAGGTGTAGTGGACAAAGTACAACGGGATCTTGATCAAATTGGCCAATGGGCTGAGGAGTGGCAGATGGAGTTCAATTTAGATGAATGCGAGGTGCTGCATTTTGTAAAAGCAAATCTTAGCACGACCTATACACTTAATGGTAAGGTCTTGAGGAATGTTGCTGAACAAAGAGACCTTGGAGTGCAGGTTCATAGCTCCTTGAAAGTGGAGTCGCAGGTAGATAGGATAGTGAAGGCGGCATTTGGTATGCTTTCCTTTATTGGTCAGAGTCTTGAGTACAGGAGTTGGGAGGTCATGCTGTGGCTGTACAGGACACTTTTGGAATATTGCATGCAATTCTGGTCTTCCTATTGGAAGGATGTTGTGAAACTTGTAAGGGTTTAGAACAGATTTACAAGGATGTTGCCTGGGTTGGAGGATTTGAGCTACAGGGAAAGGTTGAATAGGCTAGGACTGTTTCCCTGGAGAGTCAGAGGCTGAGGGGTGACCTTAAAGAGGTTTACAAAATTTGAGAGGCATGGATAGGATAAATAGACAAAGTCTTTTCCCTGGGGTGGGGGAGTCCAGAACTAGAGGGCATAGGTTTCGGGTGAGGGGAAAGATATAAAAGAGACCTAAGGGGCAACTTTTTAACGCAAAGGTTGGTATGTGTATGGAATGAGCTGCCAGAGGAAGTGGTGGAGGCTAGTACAATTGCAACATTTAAAAGGATATCTGGGTGGGTATATGAATAGGAAGGGTTTAGAGAGATATGGGCCGGGTGCTGGTAAATGGACTAGATTAGGTTGGGATATCTGGTCGGCATGGATGAGTTGGACCGAAGGGTCTGCTTCCGTGCTGTACACCTATGACTCTATTTGAAGTGTCATAGCATTCATGGCTATGGGCCTAGTGCAGGCAAGTAGAACTAATGTAGCTATAGACTGTACTGTGAATGTAGCTCTGTGGTTGACCATCAATTGTTCAACTGTCCTTAAAACCCACTGTGCTAGACAGGTATGAAGTTTGAGATTTCAGGTTGCTACTGCTGTTAGCAGCATTAATTTAGCAGGGAATCCCAGACAACCATTGAAAGGAGATGAAGATTAATTGATCTGTTTTTCTTTCCACTGTGCTACCAGACTTGCAGAATTTTTCTAGCATTTTCTGATTTATTTCAAATTTTGAGCATCTGTAGTCTATTGGTTTTGCCTAATGTTGTCAGCATTGGTATAATAATTTTACTTTGAGTCAGTTATGGATTTGAATCACAATTCTGATTACCTAACTTAAGCTGAAACCCTCGTGCATCCTTGGCGTTAGGATTTGTTTAAAATCTCATGTGGATGGAAATGAGGGGTCACAATTTTCATGAATGCTGTATATCACTTATCCAAGTTGGTTCTGATGACAGTATCTATTCCAGATTTATGTCATCTTGTTGCTATTGTACCACCTCTCTAATGAAACCAGGCTGTTAGGACAAAAATGACTGCTCCCTTGTAAGTTATTAAAGGAATGGAGCTGTTTCATTTATTTCTTTCTTCAGATAGGCATCTACTTAATTTATATTCTCTCTAATAAAGCGAGGTAATAATATTTATTTAGAATGTGAATGCACAGTTTGCTGGTCTAACAATTGATACTATTTTCAATTAGTTAATTGTTTTTAATGAAGGAAAATTCATTTCAAAGCATGTTCCTATGAAACAGTTATGTCTGTTGTATTACCCATCCACCTTTGCCACTCTCTGCAGGTGGTCTTTATGTAAGGAATTTGTTTTCCCTCAGCCATGTATTCTATTCATGTATCTTAGTGTGTGGCCTTCCACTTTTCTTGAACGTGAAATGAATGGTTGCCTCGTGTCTGTAGTTGAGGCTCCCTGTATAACTGACTAAATTCAGTGAACTTGAATTAAGTGGCTTAATTGTTTCTGCCATGCTTCTTAAAAACTTAAAGCTTGCAAAACCAATGTGTGATCGTAAGTGAGGCACTGGTTTTGAGGCAGGAGTATTGCATTGATTACAGAATTGATGTATGACATATTTAACTTTGCATGCATTGTTGCTGTAGAAAATGGGGATTCCAGCATTTGGTAATCATTTTAGATTTCAGATATTTTCTGTTAAAAACACATTTGTTTAGCCTTAACTATTACTACATTACTATTGAACTAGCTTCTCTATCTTAAACTGACAGGAAAAAATTTTTCACGAAGGTCCGTTGAAGTTAATTCTGTAACTTGAGGCAGTTACTTTTCAAATGACTTGGCCATTATTGCTTAAATCTTGAACTTGAGTGTCTCAAAACTGATCCCTCAATCTCCATCTGAAACGGAGAATGAAGATTGTTCCAATATATGATCAGTGTAAACTGAGGATGGAGATTATTCCAATATGTGATGAAACACCAAAGTCCTTTACCTTGTGACCTAAATAAAATGGATTGAAACCCTTGTATTTAAGAAGGATGTTCGTTTGCTACAAACCGATTTGGAACTGTCTGATCACGCAAAAAGTATTTATGCCATTTGCACTTCTTGTTTTTCTGATTTTTGTCGAATCAGATGTGACTTCCTTCTGCAAACTCTTCCTTTCTAGTTTGATCATTTTTGGTCTTGGCATCACCCCTTGTCATCTCTTCCTCCTTTTCCTTAAGCCCCACTAAACTTTGAGGTTTTTGAGTTCTTAGTGGGGCAGTGTTCATGGAGAGTTGACATTTTCCTGGAGTATTGCCTCATTTGTTACATGTGTGAACCTTTAACAGGGAGTATTGATGAGTTGGTCAAGTCTTGGGGAAGCAGAGCTAGGGCTAGAGAGTGAATCAGCACCAAGACTAGTTCCACTTGTAACAGTGATACTGATACTGCTGAAGAGTGGTTTGACGCTTTAACCCAGGGAATTGAAACCAGGGATTCTTTATTTCCTCTGGCAGCATGAATTATCTCTCCAGCTACATATGCCCTGAATTCCAAACTTTTCCTTTGAGACATTCTTTGATCTAGCCATTGGTTACATTACCTAATCAATTTCTACGGTACAGTCTTAAATGTTGTCTGATAACACTTTTGAAATGGGATGCTTTAAAAGCTGTTCCATTTGTTGTAATTGAAAAAATTAGATCTGAGATTTTTCATTTTCTATGATTTCTGTATTCACTGGAAAACTTGTCAAAGGAGTACCTATGTAAGAAATGAGAATTTTTAAAAAAGGTTTGTTTCTTAAAAAAACTGCAAGCAAAATCCCCCTAAACTCTCTAAAGCAATCCTCTATTCCATGCACGTATGTACATGAGCATTTTTGATTGCAGTAATGTATATAATGAAGCTAACTTTAACAGACCATGTGTTTTTTGGGATGGAGACAGGGAACTTTGTAAATTAAGTTGTGCAACCGGTGTTGTTTCCATAGCTAGCCTACTCCCCTTATATCAACTTATAGATAGTGGGGGGGGGAGAAGGGACAGCTTTGAGAGCTTCCAGTCCATAGTCCAGTTGAGGCCCTACATTGACAATTAATACTGATTCTGGGCCACATCTCATGGCCGCCATGAATTAATGTTCGGCAGGAGAGGCCTGTGCTTGGGTTAATCCAGTAGGCTGCTGGTTTGTGAAAGAAGGGAAGGTGTTGGCTCTTCCTTCTCAGAATATCTACCCAAAACAATGGCCTTCCATCCCACACCTTTTGTGCTTTGCCACATCCAATCCCTCTCCTTTCTTGCTCTGCCCAGCATGACTCTCTCGGGCCTGCCAACATAGATTTAGCTGGGTTTGGGTGCATCCATTTTCCTCTTTCTCCTGAGCCCTCGATAATCGCTGCATCAACTGCTGATGCTGGTGTGATGGAGAATTGCTGGTCTCCATTTTGCTGGCTGCTCAATGAATAGCAACCTCCTCTTGGATGGATGTCCTGCCTTGTGCTAATTGAAGGGCTACCAACCAAATATAAGTTGAAGTGGGTTGGAAATGGATTTGTTCTCCCTTTTATGGTAAGGGAGCCTGCCTCAGTGGATAATCCAGGTGAGATAGAGGTTCACCTGCCTCTCTTCCAACCTAGTTTACTGCATCAGGTGCTCCTGATGTGTTCTCTACATCAGAGAGAGCAAGCCTAAATTTAGGGAATGGTTCACCGAGCATCGCAGCCAGGCCCCGGGGGCTGACGGGACTTCCCAGTCACCACTCATTTTAATTCCTGAATTTCCTCCCATTGACCAGCCAGGTCATACCCTCCACCTGTCTTCACTATTCCTGCTCCCCGTATGTTGCCTGACATACTGTGCTTTTCCAGTACCACACTCTCGACTTGTCTTCACCTTTTTCCCCCAATTGACCACCCTGCCCCTGCCACCGCCTTTACCTGCAGCTCCCCCCACACCTGTCCCCAGGCCTGAAGAAGGGTTACACCCAAAGCATCGACTTCTCCACCTGATACTGCCTGGCATGAATTGTCCAAAATCCAAAACTTTTCCCTATGTTTGGAATCTGGATGCTGTAATTAACAGAAACCAATAGTAAACCAGAGATTCAGTACCTTTTGTAGCTGTTAATGAAATGTTTCAATAGATAATTCTTCAAAGAAGTTGCAACTGCTTTTGGCTTCCTGTCTTTTTTGAAGTGGGTAATAGTCATTTATAAAACCTGTAAAAGAAAAATTGACCACTGTCGCAGAAAACCGCTTCATCTGTGTGAAGCAGAAAGTATTTTGAATCAAATCCGCACAGTCCAATAGTATGTGAATGATCTTGCTTCTATTTGGTAAAACTGCTAACCTTTTAAACCTGTTGTATGTTAGCTTGCCATTGAACATTAAAACCTGTAATTATCTTTGGAATATTTGATTTGTTGTGGGCTCATTAACTTCTGCTTTTATTTGCTCTTGAAATAGGAGTGTCATTGGTATTTATTACCCATCCTTAAATTTCCCTGGAGCAGATTATATAAACTCTTTCACAGATGAATTTATTAATTATCAACTTGTGAATATTTAATCTCCACGATTTGGTTTTGCTCACCTTTGTGAAGAGAATCATTTGTTTTGATTGTAATGAAATGATTCTCTGCACATAAGAATTTGCTTTCTACAGCATGATTTAACCCCCTTAAGACTCTATTAAAGTGTGTAGAGAAGATTTAATAAATGTTCAATGACTGGCAAAACGTTTGTTTTAAAATTTGAAAAATCTAAATGTTGATTCTCTGCTAACATGAACTGTGCCTCCAGCTACATGGGTCCTAAGTTCCAAGTTGCTGCTTTTTGATCAAACCCATCTGTTTGATCAAGCCTTCAGTTATATGACCTAATACCACTTTTTTTTATGCTACGGCCTTAAATGTTTTCTGATAACACTCTTGAAGCTCCTTAGGATGTTTTTAAAATCTGGTCTGTAAATGTACATTGTTTCAAAGACCAGTGGTTCTGTTTCAGGAAAACTAATTCAGCTCTTGAATCATGCTGGGCAGTACTGTATCAAGTATGCAGAATTCTCCAAAATCCTTATTGCTGCAAATGTATCCTGTAGTTTGTGAAAATACTTGTCAGATCTTTATATATACATCAAATGTGGATTTTAAAAAAACATTTATTGTAAAAACCCATCTCAGTCTTAAACCATATTAACCTTCATTTGAGGAAGTGCTCCATTGTCAGAGTTTTAAATCTTTTGTTTTATATGTACTGCCCTATTCACCACTTCATGCAAATTATGTAGAACTTTGCCTGGTGAGTAATCTTGTGTAAGACTTTTTTACAAGGTTTCTTTCCGTCTATAACTTGGCATTAAAATAATGACTCTGGCCTCAAGGCTTGTCCTTCAGTTTTCAGAAGTTAAAGACTATTTTCCAATACAGCATGACACTAAAAATTAAAGGGACAATATTGAAAACAAAATATTTTAACGTTTCTATTTACTAGCTATTCAAATGATTGGACCTGTGGGGCTACCTATAGGTAGTCAAAATGGTTGACGATCCAGTTGGACAGTGAAAACCCTGTTCAATTTCCTATTTGCTCAGGAGGTAGTTTTCCATGAGTACATATACACCCTCTGACTGATGTCCAGAGTTCATGTAGTGATATCCAGATATATGTCCAGCCAGCAGCATTAGTGTTGCCCTGAAGCTGAGACAGGCAACTCTGATTTTATGCATGTTGGCCATCTTGTCCTATGTTTGAGTTTTGGAAGGTTTGAAAAATTGGGTTGGGTGACATCTGTTTAGTCCAAACCAATCCTCAGCCAAAGTCAAAGTAGCCTCTTTTGGCTGGAGCATTCCATTTAGAAATATGGATGAGAATTGCTGTTGATTTCCCTGTCACTCTCTCCAAGGTCGGCTAACTGGATGCAGATATTTTAAGGCTGATTCATTTGAGCTTAGCCATTGTAGTTCATGAATTTAGAATTGTAATTTCCTGCCTGTCATATTATCCAATGTGTCCTGATAGTTCAAGCTTTAAGATTTGCAACTTCTGTAGGATAATTTTGAACCTATTGCCTGTATTTTCCTTTAGAAGTTTAACCCTAGAAAATACAGCTGTGTAGGGTACTTAATGGTCTGGACTACTATTTGAAATGTGGTATTGCAGTGTTTTCAGTATTCATAGCCATTGTGTCAAGAAATCAAGGCCAGGTCTGATATCTAGCCATGCCTCTGCCATTGCATCATTCTGCCATCTGTTGAAAAGGGCAGCTGAATGCTGCAAGTGGTCTAGGATTCCTTTAATGGGTCTGCATTTGCGTTTCTCCAGTCTCCAGTTGTTGTTACTTTGCCAACTTGCTTCAGTGGTCAAAAGCTCAGCTTGGGTTACTGTAGGAAAATGCTGGGCAGTAGCTGTGGGGCCTATGAGCTGTGAATGGCCATGCGTACCCATGCTTTAGTGTAGTAAGCTTTGATTTATTTTCCCATCAAATCTTATGCAGCCAACTCTCATTTCTGTTCTTATGGGTATTAGGCACCTTCTGGTACCTCACCTGACTGTTAGCTGTATATATGCGTGAACATTATCCAGCTATTCAACGATGAACAGTGACACGATTTTATCTCTATTTGGAGAATGTGTCAATACATAAAGCCATAAGAAATAGGAACAGGAATAGGCCATTTAGCCCTTTAAGCCTGTTCTGCCATTCAATAGGATCGTGGCTGATCCGATATTCCTGATGTCCACTTTCTGCCCTTTTCTTGGTTTTCCTATTGATCAAGAATCAATCTCCGCCTTAAATATACACAGACTCTGCCCCCACAACTCTGTGGCTAGGAATCTCCAAATGAGATTTTAATGGCTTTGTGATTGAAGTAATCATGAATGATGATATATCAACTCCTTGGGACCCATGTGCCAATAAAACTAACTGGGAATGCTGTGCTTGGAGCTATCATCATCCTGGGGTATGATGACTCAGCCACGCACATCATCCTAGGGTATATGACTCAGCCATTCACGTCATGAATTACTGACCCATTTACTGATCAGCCAGTTTTGTTTTCAGTAAATGTCCAAGACTGCCAGATGAGTCTAAATTATATATGTTCTAAATGGTTAAACAACTTGAAAAATATTTTTACATGGGAAAAAATTAGGAGGGAAGATGATGAAAATGGGGCGGCGGTTAGCACTGCTCCCTCACAGCTCCAGGGACCCGGGTTCGATTCCAGCCTTGGGTGACTGTCTGTGTAGAGTTTGCACATTCTCCCCGTGTCTGTGTGGATTCCCTCCAGGTGCTCTGGTTTCCTCCCACAACCCAAAGATATGCAAATTAGGTGAATTGACTATGCTAAATTGCCTGTAGTGTTCAGGGATGTGTAGGTTAGGTGCATTAGTCAGGGGTAAATGTAGAGTAATAGGGTAGGGGAATGGGTCTGGGTGGGTTACTCTTCGGAGGGTTGGTGTGGACTTGCAGGGCCAAAGGGCCTGTTTCCACACTGTGTAGTGATTCTATACTTATCAGCCATGATTAAATGGCGGAGCAGACTTGATGGGCTGAATGGCCTAATTTTTGGTCCTATATCTTATGGTCTGAGTAGATTCAGTGGTAAGTTTTTTTAAAAGCATAAGAACCTGAAAAGCTAAGATTTTAAGGACTATGTAGAATTAATTGAATTGTCCTTTTCTTAAGAGCTAAGACTGTCACAAAGGGATAAATGGTCTCCTGTGCTGCATGACTGAACAGGCACGTGCACTTTTCTTGTATACTACTCTGACAGAATTGCAGAGGCAATGGAGTTAAACCATTTAATGGCTTTTAAAGTTTTTTTTTAAAAAATACCTTGTTTTAGGCTACATTTACAGACATCCAATTATAGGCATTTTATCTGTCATGCTAGTGGACAGATATGTTTGAGGTTGTGCAGTGGACTTTGGTTATGGTGATCAGCCTCAATAATTCCACATGATCATTACTAATAACTAACTACTATACTCGTTACATCTGAGTTTCAGGCAGAGTTTTGAAGAGGGATGAATGGAATTTTAATTATTCTGGTACAAATATAGTTCAAGAAAATGTTATGTTAATTTGTGGTGCTTGATGGCTTGTTCTGCAATGTGTGTGTGTGGTGAAGATAGAGTAGCTGCAGACAGATGCTGACATTCAAATCTCTTTCCTTTTTGCAAGTAAAAATTGTATCAAGCTCAAACAGATGGCTTTACTTTTTGATTTGATTTAGTGTCACGTGTATTGTGATACAGTGAAAAGTGTTTTATGTGCTATGAAAGCAGATCGTATATAGAGAATGTAGAATACAGTGTTACAGCTGCAGCGAAGGGGCAGGGACAAAAAATCAGCATTAACTTTTTTTGAGAGGTCTGTTCAAAAATCTGAAAAGAGCAGGAAAGAAGCTGTTCTTTAATCTGTTCGTATGTGGATTCAAACGTTTATATCTTCTGTGCGACAGAAGATGATGAAGAGAGTATAACTGGGATGGGAGGGGTCTTCTTTAGGTTGGCTGCTTTCCTGAGGCAGTGGGAAGAATAGATGGAGTAACTGGATAGAAGGATAGTTTGTGTAATGGAACTGGGCTGTGTTCACCAATCAGAATCGTAGTACAGAATCCCTACAGTGTGGAAACATGCCATTCGGCCCATCAAGTCCACATCAACCCTCAGAGCATTCCGCCCAGACCCACCCCCCGGACTCCTCCTGTAACCCTGCATTTCCCATTGCCGATCCACCTAGCCTGCATATCCCTGGACACTGAGGGCATTATGGAATGGCCAATGCACCTAACCTGCAAGTCTTTGGACTATGGGAGGAAACTGGAGCACCCAGAGAAACCCACGCAGACACAACAAATGTGCAAGTTCCACACAGACAGTCATTGGAGAGTGGAATTGAACCTAAGTCCCTGGTGCTATGATGCAACTGAGCCACAGTGCCGCCCCAAATCTCGGTAGTTTGTTGCACGGCTTGGGCACAGCTATTGCCATTTCACATTAATGCATCCAGACAGGATGCTTTTTCTAGGACATCTATGAAAATTGTTAAGGATATTTGTGGACAAGCTGAATTTCTTTATCCTCACGATATAGAGGTATTGTTGAGTTTTCTTGAACCATCGCTTTGACGTGGATGAACTAAGACAGCTTGTTGGTGATCATCACTCCCAGCAACTTGATGCTGTCGAACATCTCCACCTCAGCACCCTTGGTGCAGACGGGGCATGCCCTCCACTCTACTTCCTGAAGTCGATAGCCAACTCCTTCATTTTGCTGATGTTGTTAGAGAGCTTGTTGTCTTTACACCATGCTGCTAAGCACTCAGTCCCTTGCCTGTACACTGTCTTGTTATTGTTTGAGATCCGATCTGCAATGGTGGTGTTGTCAGCAAATTTGTAAATGGAGTTTGAGCGGAATTTGGCCATACAGTTGTAAGTGTACAAGGAGTACAGTAAGGGGCTGTGTGTGCAGCCATGCAGGACGCCAGTGCTGACCATTACCGTGGAAGATGTGTTGTCACATTCTTACTGATTGTGGTCTATGGGTCAGGAAATCAAGGATCCAGTTACAGAGCCAGGGACCTGAGATCTTGGAGTTTGGAGATGAGTTTGTTTAGAATTATGATGTTGAAGGTGAAACTATAGTCTATAAGTAGGAGCCTGGGGTGATTGTTAGGGCCAAAGAGATGGCATTTGCCCTGGCCTTATTTTGCAATTCACCTATTGGTGAAGCAATGTCAGTTTCATGAACTGCCATCAAATGCTGTTTGGTGTAAGGCTAGTGTGACTGTTGATTTGGAGACCTTCTGCTTTCTAAGGCCCTTTTAACTTTGTATTACGTAAGACCTGAGTCAGTGTCGCTTGATGGATCTTTTACAGCCAGCTCTAAATCTAATGTAAAATTGATAGAATGTACTAAGGGTGGTTGACAGTAAGGTTCTTTTTGAGGAACTGGAGCAATGGATTGAAGTTTATTTCCTCCTATTTCTCATTTTCATGCTGCTTTTTGGAGATGTAGAAAATGTAGAAGATAGGAGGAGGCAGCTTGGCCCTTTGAGCCTGCTCTGCCATTTCATGCGATCGTGGCTGATAATCAAACTCCGTACTCTGTTCTGCTTTCTCCCCATACCTTTTGAATCCTGTAGCCCCAAGAACTGCATTGAACGCCTTGAAAACTTCATCCAAAACAGTGTTAGTTTTCTAACTGATTCCCAGCTCTACCTCACCATCATTTCTGCTGGCTCCTTCACCATTGCTGAGTTAGCACACAGCTTATACAACAACTGGGGGAGGATGACCTGAAAATTCCTCCAATGTAAGTACTGGAAGGAATGAAAATATTGTTTTGTGCCCCCACTTTAAACTTCAGTCCACAGTTTTTAGATTAGATTAGACTAGATTACTTAGGTCGAAGGGCCTGTTTCCACACTAACAAGTCCCCGCCGAATCCATTCCCCTACTTTTACCCCTTCACCAAACACTACGGGCAATTTAGCATGGCCAATTCACCTAACCTGCACATCTTTGGACTGTGGGAGGAAACCGGAGCACCCGGAGGAAACCCACGCAGACACGGGGAGAATGTGCAAATCCACACAGTCAGTCGCCTGAGATGGGAATTGAACCCGGGTCTCTGGTGCTGTGAGGCAGCAGTGTTAAACATTGTGCCACCGTGTTACTGACTCTGCCTCTCCGAACATTTAATGATTTAAGCCAGTTTGTTCAAAACCTTGGTGATGCATTTGACTGAGATGAACTTCCAATCTAAATTTTTCCATCTATTTCCACTCCCATAATGAAACACCTTTTTCACCCCCATTATCAGGTTATCTGCTGTTTAAAACTCTTGCCAGGTCTTGTTGCCTCTAGACTCAACTAGACTGGCACACACTTTGCTAGTCTCTCTCGTTCTGCCCACTATAAACTTGAAGAAAGTATGGACTGCAGATGCTGGAGATCAGAGTCAGAAAGTGTGGCGCTGGATAAGCACAGCCAGCTAGCAGCATCTGAGGAGTAGGAGACTTGGTGTTTCGAGCATAAGCTCTTCTTCAGGACTGGTTGTTGAGGGGGGAGGGGGTGTTCTAAATGGGGCTGAGTGATAAATGGGAGGGGTCGGGCTGGGGTGAGGTAGGTGGGAATGCAATAGGTGCATGAAGGTGTGGGGTGATAGTGATAGGTTGGAGTGGAGGGTGGAACAGAGGTGGGAAGGTGAGAAAACTAATGAAATCAGCATTGATGCCATGTAGTTGGAGGGTCACAAGGCGACAGATAGTTCAGTTCAAGAGGGCATTGCAGAGTTGGAGGGTTGAATCTGGGATAAGGTGGGGGGAAGGGGAGATGATGATTTCACTAGTTTCATGAATTCCATGTGGTTGGAGGGTTCTAAGGTGGAAGATAAGGTGGTGTTCCTCCAGGCGTCGCCATCATTTGGCAGTCAAGCTAGCCCAGGACTTGTATGTCCTTGGTGGATTGGGAGGGGGAGTTAGTGTTAAGCCACTGGGTGGTGGGGTCAATTAGTGCGGGTGTCCTAGAGATGTTCTTTGAACTGTTCTGCAAGTTGGCGTCCTGTTTCCCCAATGTAGAGGAGACCACATCAAGGACACAGATGAGGTGTTTGGATGTGCAGAAAATTCTCTGCTGGATGTGGTAGGATCCTTTTGGGGTCTTGGATGGAGGTAAGGAGTATGGTGTGGGTGCAGGTTTTATACCTCTTGCTGTGACAAGGCAAGATGCTTGGATTGGAGTCTGGGTTGGAGGGGTAGGGTGGGGCATGGACCTAATGAAGGAGTCGCGGAAGGAATGGTCTCTGGAATGCTGATGAGGGTGGGGAGGGAAATATATCTCTGGTGGTGGGGTCTGACTGTAGGTGGAGGATGATATGTGTATGGA
Organism: Chiloscyllium plagiosum; assembly: GCF_037043375.1. Classification (NCBI taxonomy): domain Eukaryota; kingdom Metazoa; phylum Chordata; class Chondrichthyes; order Orectolobiformes; family Hemiscylliidae; genus Chiloscyllium; species Chiloscyllium plagiosum. The sequence continues at coordinate 83,254,944 of NW_028270148.1, read as the reverse complement.
GATTGGTGGGGTGGAAGATGAGGACTGGGGGGTTCTGTCATTGGTGCAGTTGGAGGGGTGGGGGTGTGGAAAGTGGAGGAGATGCGCTGCAGGGCATTGTTGACCATGTGGGAGAGGAAATTATGATCCTTGAAGTAGGAGGTCATCTGGGATGTTTCGAAGTGGAATGGTCCTCCTGGGAGCAGATGTGGTGGAGGCGGAGAAATTGGGAGTAAGGGATTTTACAGGAGGCAAAGTGGGAGGAGGTGTAGTCCAGGTAGCTGTGGGAGTCTGAGTTTGAAGTAGATGTCTGTGTTAAGTTGGTTGCCGGAAATGGAGATGAGAGGTCCAGGAAGGGGAGGGAGGTGTCCGAGATGGTCCATCTGAACTTGAGGTCAGGATTGTGAAATTGACAGTTAATCAACATCCCAGAGAATATCTCTGGGGAACGCACATTAAACAACCCACTGCCCTTGGGCCAATCACTTCAACTCCCCCTCCCACTCTGCCAAGGACATGCAAGTCCTGGGCTGCCACCACCGCCAAATCCTAGCCACCTGGAGGAACAACACCTCATCTTTGCCTTGTGACCCTCCAACCACACGGCATTAACGCTGATTTCACTAGTTTTCTCATCTTTTCTTCCCCCCCCCCCCCACCTTATCCCAGATCCAACCCTGCAACTTGGAATGGCAGTCTTGAACTGTTCTCCCTGTCCATCTTCCTTCTCACCTATCTGCTCCATCCTCCACTCTGTCCTATCACCTTCAGCCCCTACCTTCCTCCACCTATTTTATTCCTAGTCACCTCCCCAACTCACTCAGCCCCCTTGGGCCCCCCACATTCCTGATGAAGACCTCATGCTCAAAATGTCGACTCTCCTGTTCCTTGGAAGCTGCCTGACCAGCTGTGCTTTTCCCAGCACCCCTATAAACTTGAGGCCATCAAAGCTCTGAAGCCTTGCAACAACTCCCATTCCTCTATTACCCATGTGCTCAATAATTCACATTAGCTCCTCGTCAAATAATGTTTTTGACTTTAAAATTCTTATCCTTGTTTCCAGAACCCTTGATGGGCCCAAGGATTCTCCTCGAGTCCCACAATGCTCAGATGCTGTAATGCTACTCTCTTGTGCACCCCCAGTTATAATTGCTGCACATTGGTGCAAGTGTCTTTGGATTGACTAGGCCTCAAGCTCTGGAATTCACTTTGTGTGTATCTGTTTGCCTCTCTTTCTTTAAAGTCCCCTTAAAATGTTCCTCTGACCACACTTTTTGTAATTTGAAAGTAGTCTGCCTTTTCATGTGGCTTGTTGCCATACTTTAATTTATAATTTTCCTATGGAGGATTTTGTAATATAATAAAATGCCTGGCACAGACAGATGTTACACCTAGTCTATTTGGTAGGTTTCTGCTATATCCATCTGAGGGGGTGAAATTGGTTTGTGAATGTGCAATATACTTTCTACATGTTGGTATGGTGAAGTGTTTCAATTGCTGAAGCTATGGTTTCTGCTTCTCCAGGGAGAAAGTGAGGACTGCAGATGCTTGAGATCAGAGCTGAAAATGTGTTGCTGGAACAGCACAGCAGGTCAGGCAGCATCCAGGGAACAGGAGAATCGACGTTTCAGGCATAAGCCCTTCTTCCTGAACGTCGATTCTCCTGTTCCCTGGATGCTGCCTGACCTGCTGCGCTGTTCCAGCAACACACATTTTCAGCTCGTTTCTGCTTCTCCATTCTACATTTATTAAAGGTTTTCAACTTCATAATGATTTAACAATCTTATACTTAGCTGGTTAACTAGTGTTTAAAAGGCAAAGTTTCTTTTTTTCGGAGATAGTGAGAACTGCAGATGCTGGAGAAGTCAGTTGATAAACTAGAAAAAGCACAGCCAATCAGGCAGAATGGCCTGCTGTATTTTTACTAGCGCCACACTTTATTGACTCTGTGCTTCTTTTGCTGGTATTTGCTTAGATGCAATTTCAGAAATCTAGCTGTGTGACACCATTTGCAATAGCCGTACCTATAACCATTATTTACTGGGTGATAATGCTGCTGCTTTCTCCCTGAAAGCTCTGTGGGTGTACCTACACATCATGGACTACAGCGCTTCAAGGAGGTAACTCAAAATGACCCTTTTAGAGATGGGCATTAATTGTTGTCCTTGTCAGCAATGCTTAGACTTTGTAAATAAATAATAGAAATTCTTTAACACTAATGAGCTTCTCAGTTGTGTTTAAACGCTTCCACAGAATTTGCAGCATCTGTGAACTGCTGACCTCTTGCTTTTAAAGTGTAAATTTTACTTGTTAATCATTCTCCTTCTAGGCCCATAGTAACTGCATTAGTGAGTGTGCTAAACGAATAATTTGGAAAAGCAAGTAGTCAGTCTATACTCTTCCCAGCACTCGACAGCATCCAAGAAGGTTATTTGCACAATACAGCTCTTTAGAAGGACTATCCAACTAATCCTACTCACTTGTTTTTTCCCATCACCCTGTAATTTTGTCTCCTTCAAATATTTATACAATTCCTGTTAGAAAGTTAGTTTTGACTCTGCTTCAATCGTCCTTCAAGCTAGTGCATTCCAGATGATTGTAAGTTGCTGTTCCTTCAAAAGGAAAACTCCTTGTGTTCTCTCTTGTTCTTTTGCCAATGGGTTTAAAACTGTGTAGCTTGGATCCCAATTGGGGAAGTGGTGGTGCAGTGGTATTGTAAAGGACTAGTAAGTCAGCGGCCCATCTAATGTTCAGGGGTCATGAATTAAAATTCTAACCTAGCAGCTGTGGAATTTCATTTTGTTTTTAAAAACAACACAATTTGGTTCCCCTTGCCATGAAGCAAAGGAAATCTTCCCTCCTTGCCTGGGTTGGGCCTGCATGTGACTCCAGAACCATAGGAATGTGTAAGTGCTCTGCAAGCCACTCATTTAGAAAAGAATTCTGGCCTTGCATGCTAGACCCATATCCTGTGGCAGAATGAAAAAGAAAAAAACTTCCACTTGAAAAATTTTCAACTTATTCATTCTATTAAAACTATTCATAGATGTAAACACCTCAATTTAATACTCTTTCTCATTCTTCAGTCCCTAATTTCTGGTACCATGTGATGTAAATTTGTTCTGCACTCTCTCTTCAAGACCTTAATCAAAGTATTCCATTTTTTTTTTAATTTTTAAAAAATGTTTCAGAAGTGGATCGATGGAATATTTAGCTCTCCTAATTTCTTCTCTGGATACATTTGCATCTAATTGTGGGTGTGTGTATGTGTGTGACAATGATGCAGATATGGAGTACGTTAGCCGTAAAATATTTCATTGACTTTCACCAGTGTATTCATATTGTCTGTTTCTTTCTTTGGCTCTCACTGTCATTCCTTTACAGTATTCTTAAACTCATTCTTTTTTTTTTCTCACCTTTTACCTAGATCTAGTTCCAAGTTGTTTGTGGCTCCAAAGATACTGAGACTTCTCCTGTAAATTGCCATTTGTGAATGTTTGGGTATAGTGTGACTGACCTGTAGTAACACCAGAATGAAGCCTGTTTAATCTGCTGGTTCTTGTTCTGGGGATGCTGAAGTAATTGTACATCCAGTACTGACAGATGCTAATGTCCAGATTAACACCTCTTGCAATCAATATTGTTTTTGTGCAACATCAAATTCTAAAGCCTCTCTCACCTTGATCGATAATAAATGACACATTTGAAATAATTTGTGAAAACAAAACAATATTTCATGGTACCCAGCAAAAAAAAAACACCTTGTGCTTCATTTAGACTGTTACAAACCTACAGTATTGGGAATTGGAATGAGTTGTTTTTGTCCTACTTTCACAGTTGCAGACTTATAAGTTTCAGCTATATTTGTGATAGTTGTGTTTTGCAGTGTAGGAGATGAACTTGTTTCTTTATTATAAGTCTTTGAGTAGACTTAATCTGGTGCGTAACATGATCACAAGCAGTAGTATATGATTACAGAGCTGGAATACATTAGTGTTTAGATCATGCAGCATGCAATTAATATTTAAAGCTACTTTATTAATAAAAGATCAATGTGCTGGATTGAGGCCATGGTCAGTATTGATTATCCTGCACTGGGGACTGTTGTTGGGCCAAGCATGTCATTTATCTTAGTGAAACTTGTTTCTGAGCTGCCACAATGATATGGCCTTTTCACATTTTTCCTAGATATGACCGACCTTTCCCACAGATATCGTACCTCAGATTTAAGTGGTAGGTGCCTACTGTGTCAATGGAAGCATCTAAATGTCTGCCTTCAGATGATGAATTTGATTGCTGCGGTCTTGAATTATGCTGAAATCTGGTGGAACTTCCAGGCTGGCTAAGATAGAGAATTCCCTTGCATTTGCAACCTATTCTTCCTGCTGTTTCCATAGCTGCTACTCCACTACCTTATTGCTTTTGCATAACATTTTGGTCTGGGTTTTAATGTTCCATAACCCTGCTGTGAATCTGCGTCTCAGGATTGATTTCTAAGCCGGTACTATAACCACTCTGATGAAACAGTTTCTTTTGTGAGAATGTAATCTTTTATAGTCTCACTTGGTAACCACCTCCTTTCATGTTAGCTGATACTGTATGACTGACCTGTGAAAGCAGCATAATGACTGACTAGACTTCCCTGCTCCATTTAATAATGGGTTACAAGATGGCAATGCACTCCATTGTCTGACCTTTTCTTAACTCTATAACCTCCTGCAATCCTACAAATATCTGTGCTAATTCAGTTCTGAGCTCTTGTGTACCCCAAGTTTTAATTGCTCCACCTCAATGCTACACACAGTCAGCTGTGAAGGCTGTTATTTGCAGAATTCTTCTCTGAACCTCTCCACCACTCTCCCTATCTCTCCACTTTAAGATGCTGTTCAAAACTTGCTTCACTTCTCCTAATATCTGCAAACTCCCCTGTGAAACGTCTTGAGGTGCTTTACTACATTGGAGGCACTGTGTAAATATAAATTGTTGTTGTATTTGCACCTCACACACATGCTTATGGTATGCAGCAGGAACCATTTGCTGCTGGTGTTGGTTTCTAAAAATATTGTGAAACTGCTGACTTCATGAGATGGCTGATATACCTACTGATCTATACCTGAAGGGAAAAGAGTGGAGCTTTGAGAACACAGGAAATAGTTTATAACATTTAACTTAAAATGTGATTAATACTGTTGCTTTGCAAACATATCCATATATAAGTGATGCCGAATATCATTGGTTCTTAGTTGGGTTTTAATTAAGATTGTACCTTTCTTGTTGGATAGAGCTCTTAAGGATAGTGGAATCAAGGCTTATGGGGATAAGACAGGAACAGGACACTGATTGTGGATGATCAGCCATGATCATAATGAATGGTGGTGCTGGCTTGAAGGGCAGAATGGCCTACTTCTGCACCTATTGTCTTTTGAAATATATCATTGCAAAATAGTGCTATTAAAAGTGGTGTGATGTGACTTAATAAGTAAAGGCTTGCCCAATGTAGAATAAATGGGGTAAAGACCAGGAAAGTCTCCAATTTTAAATTCTGATCTCTATTGTGATAGTTGTTCTTAATCAGGTTTACATTTGATCTTGATATCCACTGGAAAATGTCATTTCAGATTCCCATTCCTATTCCTTTAACTTAAACTTTTATTAAACAGTTTGTAAGGAAACAGGAAAAATCTTTTGGCATTATCTTAAATGGAATCATTATGCAGAGAGACCTGTACTCTGCTGTACAGGTTTCAATAAAGGTCACATGCTAGTGTGTAAAATGAAGAAACAAAAGTAAATCTTTGGATTTTGTCCAAAGACAAACACACAGTAGAGGTAATTTTCAGTTTTTGTCCAAGGCCCAAGGTCATACTTGATGAATGGCTTATATTGCATTGGGCACAGTTTCCTGGTTGACTTCGATTTTGCCTGTCCTCGGATGCTGCCTGAATTGCTGTGCTCTTCCAGCACCACTGATCCAGAATTTCCATTTTCTAACCTATAAACCTGTACTCTCCCTTTTGTCCTTATGCTTGTTCACTTATAGTGGCTCTCAATTCAGCAATGCTTCAAGCTTACAATTCCTGTTCTGGTGGTCAAATTCCTCCTTGGCCTCACCCATCTGTTTCTCTGCAATCTCCTCCCAGACTTTCCACAAACTCAATTCTGGTCTCTTGTGCACCTCTGATTTCTTTCATTCTACCATTGTTGACTTTCAACTACTTGTATCTAGAACTCAAACATTTGTACCTAATACCTCCCCCTGCCCAGTTATCTTTTCTCTTCTATACTACTTTAAAAGTGGCGTTTGTTCACATATTCTAATATCACTTGTGGCTCAGTGCCAACTTTTGACAGATGGCACTCCTTGAGCAGCTTGGAATATTTATGATTCCATTTTACAGCCCACGTAAATATTGAAGGAAATGAGAATAATAAGAGAAGGTTAGGCCTTCTGTTGCAGCAAATTCACTGCGGTGCTTTTTTTCCCCCCTGAGATGAAGGCAAGGGTCGCTTGTGGTAGTGGTAGTGTCCCTATCTCTGGGCCAGAAGCTTGGGTTCAAGGTCAACCTGCTTCAGAGGTGTGTCATAATATCTGACCAGATTGATTAGAAGTATCTCTGAGGACTGGTTTAGGGATTTGTTTTAAAAAATTCTCAAGGTCAAGGACCAGGCTCGCAGGAAAGTAGTCTGACACAGAACAAACAGCCAAGAGGCGAGTCTGCTAGAATATAAGTGCTTTATTCCCCGCAGCGTCGCCACAACCAGGTATCGTACTTACAACGGGTCTGGTTTATACTCACTCTACGTGTTACCGGAACTGGGAGCCGTCATTTCTCGTAGAGCGGTTGCCAACAACCCACGCTCGGCGGTTAAACGCAACCCCGGAGCAGACTCTACCGAACTGGAGACTTTTCCAGCTGATATACTCTTTTCGAGATCTAAACATTCATGTGAACAGCAGAGCAAGGCTGAAAAACACATTCCATTCTGGTCACATGCAGATAAGAAGATTCACACGGGAAGGTGTGTAATAAGATTCACACGGGACTAAGCGACACCTTCCATTTTCGGTTAGATTCACACATGTATTGGGACACAATTTTAACCCTTTCACCACATTCCACTGCTTGGCCCAATACATGTGTTACATTATGATTCACACATGTATTGGGACATAATTTTACACCACATTCCACTGCTTGGCCCAATACATGTGTTACATTATGCCCATATGTATTCTTTCTAACAAGCGCCTACGTACACGCCAAATATACAAGCAAGTCAGGACATTACAGCATGTTAAAATCACCAGGACCGAATATCGACAGACCGTAACAGTGTGGGTTACATTCATGGTAACAAAGTATCCGTTACACATAGTTGCGTTACACCATGTTCGTTCTGGATGGGTTATCATCCACAATTTCTCAGATACATTCCATATTCCCCTCCACGCTTGTACATTGGGGGATGTTACCACACGCAAAAAGCGTTCTTTCTGTATTTGAGCATGCAACATTTGAATATGACAGGCAGTCCAATTTAACTGAGCCGTAATGTTCTCAAACAGTTCCTGAGTGGCACCCCAGACATCCAGTTCCCATTGCAGAGATCGTATCATTATTTCAGCTGTCTCTCCTTGAGTCATCATTACGGATGGCATCCACCTTCCAATAGTATGTAGTCCTTGTGAGGTGGCCTGTCCCGTGTTAGATAATTTAGTACGGGTTACCTCAGAGTCAATGGCATTCGAGATACCCATAACAGTTCCTGCGCCTCCCAGCAGGGTGTCGTACCACGCTCGTCGCCGCCTCTTGGTATGACACTCGGGTATGAGGGGCAACTGTACCCGCCAATGAACATCAGTGTGCAGTACCGCCCGGGCCATCTGTTGACAAGTTGACATAATAGGGGCCAACTGTGTTCGATGCGACCGCACGCCCCCCGTGGCACCCCTCTTCGGTGCTGGCCCGCCCCGCGTGGGGTTTAATAACGCCTCAGACGGGGCGTTCGTCGAGGGCAGTACCATTATTAACCACATGAATCGATGACGATTCCGAATATCGGTGGCATTGCGCAGCCACAGATCTTCCCCCCGAGCTGTGACGCTCCAATGAGTCCCCGTTGTCCCGCATGTCTGGGTGCGTCGGTCCCACAAACACGTCTTGACTTGGGCATTCACCACCAGGGTGCAATTAGGCGGTATGAACGATATGTCATATTTTTCCCCATCCCGGCGCATGTAGCACTGTGCACACGTGTACAATTGACAGTCGCTGGTGAGAGTCAGAACAACGCACTGCTGACCGGGTTCACATGTAAAATTGTCCTGCGTCCGTCGCTGGCTACTGGCCTCCCACCGCACCTCATGGCGGGCGACCGGTACCAGCGTCCAGGCCGTGATACCGATGCCCTGGAGTGGCCATCCGATCGCGAACATCGCCAATAGGAGTCGCAATCCCCATGACCACCCCATGTTCAAGGCGGAGGGCCAGCCTGCGGGTGCATAGCAATTACAACATTATTTAGGTCTCACGTAAGTAGCACTGGTTCGCCGGGACGTTTGCCCAGGTCGGGTCCCCGGGGTACATAATGGTGACCAGACTGTCCTTCCCCTGTGCTATGATTTCGGCCGGCCTGGGGGGGCCGGTCGTCTGGCGCACCCATACCTTGGCCCCCTTAGTGTCAGTAGACCCAAATCCCCCCGTCCCACGCTCAGTAACCGTAACGGGAGCTCCCGTCTCTTCCACCGTTGTAAGGTTACATGGCTTAATGACCAATTACGCTATTCTGTCCCCCTTCTGTATCACGTAAGGTTCAGCAGTGATGTTGACCAGGACCACCCCCAACTCCCCTTGGTAGTCCGCGTCAATTACGCCTGCCATCACATCAATCCCCTTTAGTGACAGTCCCGACCGTGGGAGGATATGCCCATAGGTTCCAGGGGGACAAATCAATCCTAATCCGGTCTTAATCACCGTAGGTTTCTGTTGGATCAAAGTCTGGGCAGTTAGTGCTCGTAGGTCCAGTCCAGCCGAAGCCGGCGTGGCCCTTACGGGAATATCAGCTTCCTCAGCGAATCTCCACATTTTAATAGGCTGAGTCTTTGGGGTATCACATACTCGTATCATCCTATTCAAGGGTGTTACCCCATTTCCTAATGGGCGGTTATCAATTTGTTTCACCACCCGAATTAGTTGCTTCTCCAACCTGTTAAGTCATTGCAACCTCCTGCTTTTCGTAGTGAGGACTTCAGAAGCCCATTCATTCGTTCTATAAGTCCCGCAGCTTGTGGGTGATAGGGTACATGATAAACCCATTCCACGTGGTTATCGTGACACCACTGCTTTACCACCCTTCCTGTGAAATGGGAGCCATTGTCACTCTGGACCTGTATGGGCAATCCATAAAATTGTTCAATCAAATCTAAACATCGCAAGGTAGCCTGTTGATTGTTGTGACGACAGGGATGGGCTACCAAAACCCCAGACATAGTGTCCACAGCTGTACATATGTGGTTACATCCTTGTGAGGAGGGTAAGGGACCCACAAAGTCCATTTGCCAGCTCTGTCCCGGACCATCCCCCCGATGGATATGTCCCATCATGTGTTGGGGCACTCCCTGCCGCTGATGTTGACACTGCTCACACTGGTTTACTGCAGTCTTAACATCATCTACCATAAGATCTATTCCTCGGTCTCGAGCCCATTGCAAGGTTCCTTGCACTCCCCAGTGCCCAGCCTTAAGGTGTGCCCATCTAGCTAGGTCCACTGAGGTGCCCCTTTGCACAATCATGGTTCGGACGATACCATCCACACATCGGTTATGTAGAGCTTCCACATCATTTCGAGATGTATGGGCATCTACGTGGGTGATGTATATGACCAGGTATTGAGCTTTCTCCCATATATCTTCCCATAACTGTTTACCCCATACTTCCCTATTCTGGATCATCCACTGATTGGCCTGCCAAGTTGGCATCCATCGTGTCATGCCGTTAACCACTGACCACGAGTCAGAGAACAAACAAACTCCCATGACCCCTGCTTGCATGACTACCATATGCACTGCTTTTAATTCTGCCCACTGACTACTTTTTCCCTCCCCTAATTCTTCTAGGGTAGTGCCTTGTTTTGGGTTAAAGGCGGCAGCTTTCCATCTACGCTGTCCCGCTTTCCATTGGGCTGACCCATCTACGAACCAAGCCGTGGCTTGTTCATCCGGGGTCAGTTCATCATACCGTTTTCCCATCTTAACGGGTGATTCCTTGTATTCAATCACCTCAAACCATTTTTCCCCTTCCTCAGGGGCCTCCGCCACTTGCTCATGTAGGACTGACACTCCTTTCTGTCCAGTCCGCACTCTCTCCGACACATACCATTTCCATTTAATGATGCTGCTCTCTTGGGCAGTTCCTATTCGGTGGGTAGTGGGGTCACTAAGTACCCACGGAAGAATAGGGATAGCTGTTCTCATGATCACTTCATGTCCAATGGTCAGGGCTTCGGTTTCCACCAAGCCCCAGTAGCATGCTAATAACTGTTTCTCAAAGGGGGTATACCGTTCCCCTGCCGGGGGTAATTTTCGGGACCAAAATCCCAATGGCTTACGGGTTCTTCCCTGTTTTTGCCATAAGCTCCAATTGGCATAATCCCCCTGTGCTGAGACTTGCAGTTCTACAGGTCCTGACTGTATCTTTCCCAAGGATACAGCTTGCTGTATCGCTTGCTTGGCCATTTCAAATGCAGTTTGATGGACCTCCGTCCATTCGAATGCTGCCTTTTTCCTCGTAACTCGATACAAAGGTTTTAAAATTTGTCCTAAATGGGGAATATGCTGTCTCCAGAATCCGAATAACCCAATAAATTGCTGCACGTCCTTCTGGGTGTGAGGGACGGCAAAGACCTGAATCTTATTTTTAGCTTTCGCAGTGATTTCCCTTTTCCCCCTTGTTCCACACGATTCCTAAGAATTTTACCGTTTGTGAGGGACCCTGGATTTTGGCTGGGTTGATCTCCCACCCATATCCTCGCATATGTTGAACCAGTTGGTCCAGCAATTCCTGAACCTGCTTCTGACTTGTCCCCTGTATCATCATATCGTCAATATAGTGCGAGATCATCACTTCGTCAGGCACTTTAAAGGCAGCCAAGTGTTCTGCAACTATCCGGTGGCAGATAGTAGGGCTATGCAGATATCCTTGGGGCAATCGCGTGAACGTGAATTGTCTACCCTCCCAAGTGAATGCGAACTGTTCCTGCATATCTTCGGGAATAGGAATTGTGAAGAAGGCATTAGCCAAATCAATTACTCCGTACCACACCCCTGGATGATGTTGGATTCGTCCTATAATAGTGACGGCATCCGGGACCGCTGCCGTCAAGGCCGGAGTGTGACGGTTTAGTTGCCGATAATCTACCGTCATCCGCCATGACTCATCGGCTTTATGTACGGGCCATAAGGGGTTATTCCACGCCGTGGTGCATGTCCTAAGCACTCCCGCTTCCAAATAATCCTTAATTGTGGCGGATATTTCTTTATGTCCGCCGGGAATCCTATACTGTCTAAGACTTATTACGCGATCGGCGATCGGGATGGGGAAGGGGTCCATTTTAACCTTTCCCACTAACACCGTCCTACAGCGCAAAGCCATTTTCGTGATTCCAAATTCAAACTTCCCTTGTTGGAGGTGAAGTGTTAAACCGGCCAGAATGTCCATTCCCAGGATCCATTCTCTAACTGGTGTAATGATAATTGAATAAGTTTTAATGGGCATTGTACCTATCTTTAGGGGCAATTGTACTGTTTTTCCTTCAATCAGATTACCTCCCAGCCCAACCAGCGTGACTGGGGTTCCTTTAAACTTATGGGGCGTCCCATAGATTAAGGTGGCCTCCGCCCCTGTGTCCACTAGAGCCATAACGGTTTGGACGGATTTGCGCCAATAGATAGTCAATGATACATGAGGTCGAATGTCGTCTGCTGACCATTGGCTCGTTCGTGGGCAAACCCTTGGGGCTTGGCCCGATTCCTATTGTTCCTCCCATTCATCTTCCCCAGACAGCACTGGGTAAAGACGTTTGCCTCGCCCTTCTTTGTTCTTGCCTTTCTTACTAGGTTTCCGGCCACGCCTATCCACTTTATAACACTCTCGGAGGGGAGGCCGTACCTCCTCGTCCTCCGAGGATTCCCACCGCTGGGAAGTGGAAGTTCTACCCCTTCGAGGCTCATTAACAACCGGACCCCGTGTCTGACATTTTTGTGTTAGTAATTCCACTAGGTCTTCCATAGTGGGTCGGGACTCCGTCTCTACCCGGGACACCTTCAGTCCCTTTCGTCTGCATAAGTCTTTTAATTCCGGTGTAGGTAGACCATCAATCTCCGATGCTGGGACCTGCGCCCGTATCAAAGCTTGCCACAAAGCACGCCGTGAGGGGCCTTGGTTACTTCCTTGATTAGGGTTTACTTTTCCCCCTGCCCGAGCCTCAGGGCGACGCCCCTCCGTGCCCCCCTGAGAAGCACGGGTTGTGGGTCCCCAATCCCCCAAACCACCCATCTCCCTCATCATACTACGGGCATCTCCTAGGGTTTCTCCCCGTCCACTCAACATTATGGTTAATAACAGTGGTTTATAATGGGGGGGGGGCAGTCTTCACTAGGTGGTCTCTAGTCTGTCTACTAACATTTGTGTTATCTACCTCGTCCAGCACTCCCAGCAACAGGGCATCCCGCACACACAAACGGGTTAGCCTCTGAACCCCTTCCTTAATTGTTGTCCAAGTTCCTTCCAAGGGGGGCCAATCGGACGGGAAGGGATACTGTTCGGCCACTGCCCTGGCATACATCCCAAATAAGGTCCCCATACTGCGATCTATTACCATATCCTTGGCTTGTCTGCGGTACCCCAGGTCTATGGCAGCATCCTTTGCTAATCCACCAAACTTGGGAGCATCCTGATAGTCTACCTGCACTTGTTGCCCCCCTTCCTCGAGGAGCCGAATTAGCCATAGCTCTAACGGCTCCCCAGGATTACGTCGGGTTTTCTGGGTGATAAACAGCACCTCATCGGTAGTGAAGTCTTCCATTAATTCAGAGAATTCTGCAGGAGGCTGAGCCCGCGGTAATTCATGCATAATTGCCTCCCCTTGTTCATTCCGTATAGGGTTTCCTTCCTCATCTAACATTACCTCCCGTTGCACTGGGAGACGTCTCTGAACCTGCTTTCTCCTAACCACTGGTTTAGCTTGGAGTACGGGTGGGTCCTCTTCGTACTGATCATCTGAATCTCCCCAAATGTTCCCATCCCAATGATCGATATCCCACCGATCCCCATTATTTAACTGGGCTACAAACGCCCGTACTTGTACTGGGTCCGGGGTTCGAGGGACCTTCCTTTTCTCTTTCCGTTTCTTAGCAGACAGATACATAATAGTTCGTCCTGCTAGTTCAGTTAATGCTGTCAATTCAGCTTTTAACTTCATAATTTCCTGCCTCAACATAGAGGCATCTCCCGAACTGAGTCCCTGCTCATGTTTCAGGAGGGCTAATTCTGCTTCAGCTTTTTGGCGCTTGTCTGACTGTTGTCTACAAGCCGCCGCACAGGCCCACATCCTCCGCTGTACCCCAGGCAAGGGGTTCTTCGGCAGGACTGGGATCCTCTCAAGGGTGGACAGCAGCGACCCTGGGGTTCCTACGCCCTCGGCCTCCCAGTTCTCCGGTCGCCCCCCACCATTTCTCAAACAAACTGCCACGCCATGCCACGGTCCATGCCATCCCGGGACGGTCGGGACCTCCACAGTTTGTTCCTCTGGTTTCTTAGCCTTTTTCCAAAACATTGTTCTGTATCAAAATCTTTCCTCAATTGCGATTGATCCTGCCGACTACGCCAAAATGTTTTTAAAAATTCTCAAGGTCAAGGACCAGGCTCGCAGGAAAGTAGTCTGACACAGAACAAACAGCCAAGAGGCGAGTCTGCTAGAATATAAGTGCTTTATTCCCCGCAGCGTCGCCACAACCAGGTCTCGTACTTACAACGGGTCTGGTTTATACTCACTCTACGTGTTACCGGAACTGGGAGCCGTCAGTTCTCGTAGAGCGGTTGCCAACAACCCACGCTCGGCGGTTAAACGCAACCCCGGAGCAGACTCTACCGAACTGGAGACTTTTCCAGCTGATATACTCTTTTCGAGATCTAAACATTCATGTGAACAGCAGAGCAAGGCTGAAAAACACATTCCATTCTGGTCACATGCAGATAAGAAGATTCACACGGGAAGGTGTGTAATGAGATTCACACGGGACTAAGCGACACCTTCCATTTTCGGTTAGATTCACACATGTATTGGGACACAATTTTAACCCTTTCACCACAGGATTGTCTACATGGCTTTGTGCGTAGTAAATCAAATCTCATTAACTTGATTTGAGTTATTTGAAGAAGTACTGAAGAGGATTAATGAGGGCAGAGTGGTGGATGTGATCTGTATGGACTTCAGTTATCTTTCAACAAGGTTCCTCATGGTAGGCTGGTTAGTAATGTTTGATCAGATGGAATGAGGAGAACTACCCTTTTGGATACAGAAATGGCTCGAAAGTTGGAGACACAGGATGGTGGTGGAGGGTTGCTTTTCACACTAGAGGTTTGTGGCCAGTGGTGTGCCACAAGTATCGGTACTGGGTCCACTGTGCTTTGTCATTTTATATAAAGATTTGGATGTGAACATAGGAGGTATGGTTAGTAAGTTTGCAGATGACACCAAAATTTAGAGGAGGAGCAGATAGCGAAGAAGTTTACTTCAGAGTACAATGGGATCTTGATCAGATGGCCCATTTGGCCAGGGAGTGGCAGATAGTTTAATTTAGATAAATGTGAGGTGCTGCATTTTGGAAAGGCATAATCAGGTCAGGACATATACACCTTTAATGGTAAGGTTCTGGGGAGTGTGGCTGAACAAAGAGACCTTGGAGCGCAGATTCATAGGATAGTGGAGTGATAAGTAGATAGTATAGTGAAGGCATTTGGTATGCTTTCCTTTATTGGTTACAGCATTTGAGTATAGGAATTGGGAGGCCATGTTGCAGTTGTACAGGACACTGGTTAGGCCACTTTGGATTGCTGCATGAAAATCTGTTTTCTCTCCAAAAGAAGGATGTTGTGAAACGTGAAAGGGTTCAGAAAAGACTTGCAAGGATTGTGCCAGGGTCGGAGGAAGAGGCTGAATAGGCTGGGGCTATTTTTCCTGGAGTGTTGGAGGCTGAGGGATGATATAAAGGTTTATAAGATTTTGGGGGGCATGGATAGGGTGAATAGCCATTTTATTTTCCTGGGGGGGGGGGGGGGTGGAGTATAAAACTAGGGGGCACAGGTTTAAGGTGAGAAGGGAAAGATTTAAAAGGGACCTAAAGAGGTGTCTTTTTTTACACGGGGTGGTGCATGTATGGAAGGAGCTGCCGTAGGAAGTGGTGGAGAGTGTATATGAGTAGGAAGGATTTAGAGCAATATGGGCCAAGTGCTGGCAGATGGGACTAGATTTATTTAAGATATCTGATTGACATGGATGAGTTTGACCAAAGGGTCTGTTTCCATGCAGTACAGTTGATTAGATTACATAGTGTGGAAACAGGCCCTTTGGCCCAACAAGTCCATACCGACCCTTCGAACCAGAACCATTCCCCTACATTTACCGCTTCACCTAACACTATGGGCAATTTAGCATGGTCAATTCACCTAACCTGCACATCTTTGGACTGTGGGAAGAAACCGGAGCACCCGGAAGAAACCCACGCAGACACTGGGAGAATGTGCAAACTCCACACAGCCTGAGGCAGGAATTGAACATGGGTCTCTGGCGTTGTGAGGCAGCAGTGCTAACCACTGTGCCACTCACTGACTCTATGAAGGGAGACCAGAAGGCCTGGGTTCAATCTCATCTGCTCAAGAGGTGTGTCACAATACATCTGGACAGGTTGATTTTAAAAACATTGGACCCTTCATCTCTCATACTTTTTTAATGGTAAGTCTTTTTAATTGGATTTCATAAGGTGAAGGATGAAAGTCTTCACGAAGATGAAAAGTTTGTGATAAGTTACATAGTTATTGTTTTAATTGGTAGTGTTCAGTAACACATTTGAGGTGATTACAACAAGAATTGAGGGGGACCATCAGAAGAGCAAACTGCTTTATACAGAGCATGGTTAGAATGTGTAATTTTCTACCACCAAAGAAAGATATGGAACAGGGTTTCTAATGTTTTCTGAGGAAGTTTAAATGTAAATAAGATAGCAGCAATAATCACTACAAGGAGTAATACTTTAGATTGCTCATTCCAAAAATCACAGGTGCAGATTTGGACTGATGCCCTGTTTCAGTGTTTTAGTTGAAATTGCATGAGAATGAGGGTCAAGAATCAGTGACATGCCTTTAATTTAGGCTCGCACTGATCTTCTATCTATATGTTCATGTGATATTTGATATGACCAGTTTCTTTAATTTGAAAGAAAAACTTGTATCTCCATTGTGTCTACCTTGACCTCTGGATATCCAAAGAAACTGCCAAAGTAGTACTTCTAAAATGTAAGTTGTTATAATGTATGAAAACATCAATTTACTCTTTTTTTTCATTTTTTACCTTTTTAATATGTGCAATGTGATGACCACAAGTTAATCTGTTTTCAGTGATACTGGTTGAAGGATGAATATTGACCAGGAGAACGCCACTAATTGAGTCTTTTGCGCCAGCTTGAGAAGGCAGCCAGGACATGAGCTTAATTCTTACCTCTAACCAAGCAGCTACCTCTCAGGCGAGATTTTGAGTCCTTGTCTTGTATGGAACTGGAACCAAAATCTCTGACACAGGGATGAGGAACCACTGTTGATTGAAGGGTAAAACCTTGAGCTGTTGAATTGGGTGCTGAGGCTGTAGCAGAGTTGTGCAGCTAAGTTGTGTTTTAATAAATACTCAGAGGTTACTAAGGGGGCTAGTCAGAATATGGTTACAAAGTGGTGTCTACAGACTGCAGTGCTAAATCAAAGACCTGAGGATTACATAGTGCCATCCTGTTGGTATATAGCACATGCCTCTCAAAAGCATGCTGGAAAAATAACCAGAAGAATGAGTATCTGGTGCAAATTTGCCTTGATACCTTGAATCTATAACACTATATGGAGTTTAGTTGTTGTTGTGAATTGTGCCTTCCTATTAATTGTAATGTCGTGAGTTGACTTTGATTAACAGGATGAAAGCTCCTAGTTTGAATTATGCATATCTTAGGAAAAGATCCACAATTCCCAAGCCCAATTGAAGAGCTTCCTCCTTTTTGCCAAGCTCTCAGATGTTCTGTAAAGACTGAAGATAGATACCAGATTTATGGAAATCTTATGTGACAATTAACTGAAAAGTCCAAGTATTTGTCAGTAAAGTGAATGCCATTCCTCCTTCATCACTCTAGTCCAGTAAGATGCACATAGTTCAACAGTTTATTCTGAGTAATTAGTTCCATTATTTTGCATACATATGTTCTATATTTTGATAATGGGTATCATGAACTAACTATAGTTTACATCTGCTCGAAGATTCTGGCTTGTTGATTTCTTTGCAATGATATTTTGTATTTTGAAAATCTCCTGTCTGGTTACTTGTACTTCTGTGTGGAAATGGAGTAAATGGACATTTTATTATTAAAACTAAGCTCATTACATGGTAAACCTTCTGAGTTTTCAAATTACAAAATTAATATTGTACCTCCTGAAGACCACCAGCCTTCAGAACTTTTTGATCTTAACCATGCCGACCCAGAAGTGGATTGATGCTGCTATTAGTCTGGGGTTATTTATACTTAGTGACTGCTGCTACTGCTGACTGGAAGAGAATGACACAACTGTATTCCAAGGCTACCTCTATGGTTAAGATTCCTTAATTAATAGAGGAAGGCAGTGATTTAGTGGTAATGTCACTGGACTAGTAAGCCAGAATCCTAAACTAATGATTGGGGACATGAGTTTGAAACAAAATCAAAAATTACTAGAAAATCTTAGCCGGTCTGTCAGAGAAATCAGCATTAACATTTCGAGTCTGCAATCCTGAAGCAGGATCACTGGACCTGAAATGTTAACACATCTCAGATGCGGAGATTTTCCAGCGATTTCTGTGTTTCAGGTTTCCAGTCATTTTTGATTTTATTTTTGGACATGGGTTTTAATCCCACTGTAGTAGATGGAGAAATTTGAATTCAACAAAATTCAGAATAATGATCTGCCTTAATGGTGACTAAGTAACCAGTGTTGATTATTATAGAGTTAGTCATACAGCATAGCAACAGACCCCTCGGTTTAACTCTTCCATGCTGATCAGGTATCCCAAACTGAACTAGTCCCATTTGCCTGAATAGGGTCTATATACCTCCTAAACCTTTCCTATTCATATACCTGTCCAAATGTCTTTTAGATGTTATAATTATATCTGCCTCTCCCACTCCATCTAGCAGCTCATTCTATATAAGCACCACCCTCTGTATGAAAAGAAAATCCCTATTTTTAAAGTTTCCCCTCTCACCTTAAACCTATGCCCTTTAGTTTTGGACTTTGCTATGCTTAGAGAAAGACCTTCCCTTTTCACCCTATCCATGCCCCTCTTAACTTTATAAACCTCTATAAGGCCACTCCTCAGTCTTCACTTCAGGGGAAAAAAGTTCCAGCCTATCCATTCTCTCCAGTCCTGGTAATATTCTTGTAAACCTTTTCTGCTCTCTTTTCTAGTTAACAATATCCTTCCTATAGCAGTGCAACCAGAATTGTATGCAGTATTCTAAAAATGACTACACCAATGGTCCTATGCAGCTGCAACATGACATCCCAACTTCTATACTCAGTACTCTGACCAATAAAGGTAAGCGTGCCAAATGCCACCTTCACCTGTTTACTTGCAATGCCACTTTCAAGGAACTATGTATCTGCACCCTTAGGTCCTTCTATTCAACAACGCTCCCCAGAGCTCTAACATTTTAACTGTGCAAGTCCTGCACTGGTTTGTTTTTTAAAAAACCCATCTGGTTCACTAATGTTACCAAGTGTGCATCATGGCAACATTGGACCTAGTATGGCACCAAGGAGCCTGTAGTAGAACTGATGGGTGGGAATCAGAGGGAAACCTCTCCAGTAACTGGATTTGCACTGCTATGACAAAACAGTTCCACAAAATACATTTGCCCTGATACCTTGTCCAGTAAGCGTTCTTCAGAGAATGTAGATTGTGGATTTGCAGGCTATGCAGGCTAATAACCAATCTGATTGCACCTATTGTGTGCATGACCTAGAGGGAATCACTGAATGATGGCCAAGGTTGGCTGACATTCTGTTCACCAAACATTATTGTCTCGGTGCTGCAACTGACAACAGTCAATTTACTCCAAAGCGGTGATTGAACCTATCATTTGTCTAATTTATGTAGCACAGTTCAGTCTAACCTATCCAGGTAATTAATGGTATAATTTGCCCAGTATAGTATAAAGTTGTTTGAATGCAGGAAATTGTTATTATATTGGATAAACTGTTTGAAACTTTTGGAAGATTGTTAAAGATTCTTTTCAATGTGACAAATTAACCATCATTCTTTCATCACATAAAATGTGCAACTGGATTTGTCTTTGTTTCCAGCACTAGTTTCCAGCTTTGACTTTGTATTGAAACACATCAGTTTAGCTGCCATTTATTATTTAATCAAGGAAGTTATTGCTGTGCTGCATCTTGTGTGCTTGCCTTTTTCAAAATTAACTTTGAGATATAGTCTTTAAATCTGTGGTATTGTACTGATAAATTTTAAGTTGTTAGAATTTAAACTTCATTGACATGAATGACCTATCATTTTATATGCAGATATACAGCAGACTGGAACTAGAAGACAATGAGTGCATTTATGTTGGTGTTATGAGTCAAAAGATCCATTATTTATATGAAGTTTCAAAGATTTATTTGTGGTAAAACATTAGATCCAATTTAGTACATTCAAGTAAGACTGATGTTGTTCAATCATTGGACAGAAACTGAGTGTCCTTGTTAGTGCATGACAGAAAGACTGACCCCTATTTAGTACATTACAATATGACTCAGTGGTATTGTTTGAATAATGATGAGTGTTGCTATATTGTCGGAGACTGATTTGCATTGTGTACTGTCTAAGACTGGGGTGTTGTAAGACAAGAGGAGGGGATGCTTGCTGATTTCACAGTGGGAGGGAAGGTAGTCAAAATTGCTGAATGCTAAACATCGCTGCCCTAGGATATTAGTGCAGATGTTCCTCAGGGCAGAGCCCTCTGCCTGAACAAACATCATTAGTTGTTTGATAAATGACCTTGCATCCAACAGAGGTCAGAGGTGGAGGTATTCACTGCTAATGTGCATTGTTTAGTACTGATCTTAATTCCTTAATTTCAAAAGCAGTCCATGATTATATGCACCTGGATAACAGCCAGACTTGGGTGGATCCATGGAAAGTGATATGTGCTATGCAAGTGCCAGGCAATGATCATCTTTAACAAGAGAGAATCTAATCATCCCTCTCTGACTCTTAATAGCATTAATTTGGCAACTCCCAAAGGCGTCCCATTTCCATATCAGTCGAAGCAAATGCTCAAAGACACAGTATGGCTCTACCACCTTCACCTTTATTCTCCGCCCTGGAGAGGGCGGGATCGCCCACATACACACAGACATGAGTTCTTGGTCTTCTTTCGAACAGCAGATTCTTAAGGGATTATCTAGTCACTAACGGGGAACAGCATCAAATAAGGCAACATCTATATTGATTGGGTGGCTGTTACAATCAGTCAGCATCGATAGTAAAGTTTAAGCTATCTGGCATTACACAATGGATGTTCTTCACCTCTACCCTTGCCTCCAGCACCTGATTGTTTACTACAAGTTCTTATTTGGTCAGAGTCATGCTAGCTGAGCCTTTGTCATACAACCCAAAACTTTAACTCTTTCGCTACCTGCTCATACCTTATACACATTCTCACCAAGATGTTGGTGGTGACCATTGACCAGCAGCTGACCTGGACTAGTCATATAAATAATAGCTTCAAGAGCAATCTGAAGCTGGGAATTCTGCAGTAACTCAACCCTTGATTCCCCAGTGCCTGAGCACTATCTATAAGGCACATATCAGGAGTGTTATGGAATATTTTCTACTTAACCATATGGGTACAGCTCCAACATCACATGGCACCATCCAGGACACTTGATCATCACCCCATTCACCACTACAAACATTTACCCTCTCTATTAACAGTGACAGTGGTGTGTACCTTTTTTAACGAGATGCACTGCAGTAATTCACTGAGGCTCCTTTGGTAGTACCTTCTACCACCTAGAAGGGCAAGAGCAGTGGATGGTTTCAAAAAAACAGCATGTGCACAGTTCCCATCAGTTCAACGCAATTCTGACTTGCAACTACATCGCTGTTTCTTCCTGTCACTGGATCAAAATCTTAGAACTCCCTTTCTCACAGCACTGAGGGTCTCCCTATTCCCCAATGATGGTAACAGATCGAGAAAGCAGCTCATTATTACCCTTTTCCAGGCCAATTAGCTGAACAATATCTGTTTGGCTTTGCCTGGTCAGTGACCCACATGTCCCATGAAAGAATAAAGAAAATCGAAATGGTGTTGTCAGAGGCTGGTGTTTCTCTGTAAAGTCAACATGGTCAAAGTTTTTTTTTTGCAAGGTTTGGCTTATTTCTGTTATGAAGATTTGGGAATCATTTGTTGTATCTTGAAGTTGTTTTACTGAAGTTTTGATTCCAAAATGTGGTATTGTTTGAAGTTACAAGCCTACTGTTGCTGTGCACTTTACACTACACTTCAAACCCTGTGTAAGTATTTCCATGTCACAGTTCGTTCATTCTTACTAACATCTGATGTGGTATCCAGTCAATCTTCATTACCAAAATAGCAATAGGCACAATAACAGACTAATTGTACTACTATAGAAGGTTTCATTCTAACAATGGCTACTTCTTATTGGAGAGATTTTGAAATAATTGATATAAATGGTAGATTCATCTGCATTTATAAGTTGTTTTTGAGATATTTCATTGCAAGACCTTCTGCTCCAAACACATTGCCCAAACAGCTTTTTCCCCTAATCTTCAGTATTCTTCCGGCAAAGAAAATTGGGATAACAAAGAAGTTCATGTTTAAAAATAATAACAATAAAGGTCTCCAAAAAACATCAAAACCTCTCGTGTCCAGAAGAGGAGTTGTCACCACACTCCTGCACTTCAGTGAGTCCTCGACTGTGTTGGCAACACACTAGAAAAATGCTGTAAGCAGTGCCTCTCCTGTATTTTCTGAATTCAATGCGAGCACTAACTAATAAATCCTAGTTTTAGGATGATAACTACATGTTTTTAACTCTCAATAAAGAAACACTGAAGCAGAATCCACCTTGTCTGGTGTCTTTGCTTTATCAACTTTTCGTCCATGTAGTACTAAATGATCTCCTTTTATTCTGAGTTATTTATAGCCTCAACAGCAAATTCTTTTGGCTGTTCACAATAGGCAGGGTATACACCATACTGAACCAGCCTGCTCTAGCAAAGTCCAAACCAAAATATCATGATTGGATGTGATTCTGCCATTGGGCTACACTTGCTGAACAAGAGTGTGTCAACAGTTGTACAAACAACCAGTTAAAGATAACCACTTACTTACGTTTGTAGTTTACACGTACCTATTGACATACAGAAACCCATTACCTGTTCAAGCTTTGCACCTTGTTAATTTATTCTGGAGTTTGTCAAACAGTCCGCAGGTACCTTGCACGAGTACGCTACCACCATCACAGACTTTATCAGCAAGTGTGTGGAGGACTGCATTTCGAGGAAGTCAAACAGGAAACCCTGGATGAATCAGGACATTCAGAACCTGTTAAAAACCAGGCATGAGGCCTTCAGATCAGGGGACCCACAAAATAGCAGATGATGACACATCCCTCCCAGATCGTCTCAACGCCTTCTATGCTCGCTTTGAGCAGAACTTCGGCAGAGGTGTAACACCTATTCCGACAAGTCCTGATGAACCTATCCCAACAGTCACTGCGTCAGAGGTCAGATCAGTTTTCCTTTGTGTGAATCCAAGGAAAGCGATGGGACCAGTTGGAGTCCCAGGCTGTGCACTCTGAGCATGCACAGATCAACTGGCAGAGGTCTTCTCTAACATCTTCAACCTCCCGCTGCAGCACGTTACTGTCCCTGACTGATTCAAGAGGGCTAACATCATCCCTGTGCCTAAGAAGGCTCATGCAGCATGTCTCAATGACTACCGCCCAGTGGCCCTAACTTCATTGGTCATGAAGTGCTTTGAAAGGCTGGTCATGACATTCATCAACTCCAGCCTCCCCACTACTCTTGATCCACTCCAATTTGCCTATTGGACCAAAAGATCCACATCAGATGCCCTTCACTCCTCCCTAGAACATCTTGACACCAAAAACAGCTGTTTAAGAATCCTAGTCATTGACTACAGTTCAGCCTTCAACACTATTATCCCCTCGAGACTGATTTGCTAAACTTGCTGATCGCAGACTAAGCCCCACTCTCTGCAACTGGATCCTCAGTTTCCTGACCTACAGGCCACAATAAGTGAAGATTGGGGACAAAATTCATCCTTGGTAACACTCAAAACTGGAGCCCCCCAGGGGTATGTACTCAGCCCCCTACTATACTCACTATATACCATCCATATCTGCGTCACCAAATACCAGACTAATGCCATTTACAAGTTCACTGATGACACCACCATAGTTGGTCGAATCTCCGATGGTGACGAAACAAACTTCAGACGGGAGGTGGAAGACCTGGAAAAAAGACCTGGAACAACCTAGCTTTCAATGCCGGCAAAACCAAGGAACTCATTACTGACTTTCGGCAGGATGTTACCCATGACCCCCTACACATTTAGTAGCACAACGGTGGAACGAGTGGAGAGTGTTGAACTCCTGGGAGTGGTCATCCACAACCAGCTTTCTTGGACTTTTCATGCACTGGTTACAAAGGCCCAACAAAGTCACTTCTTCCCCAGACAGCTGAGGAAATTTTGCATGACGGTGAATACTCTTGCCAACGTTTATAGGTGAGCCATCGAGAGCATTCTGTCTGGATGTATCGCTAGCTGGTATGGCAACTGGGTACCATTCAAGATCGGAGACCGTTACAGAGAGTGGTGAACTTGGCCTGGACGATCACAAAGGCCAACTTTCCATCCAGAGAATCCATCTACTCGGCCTGCTGTCAAGCAAAGGCCGCCAACATTCTTAAAGATTCATCCCATCCTGGCAAAGTTTTTCTACAACCTCTATCTACCACTGGGGAGAAGATACAGAACCCTGAATACATGCACCAGCCGATTTCAAAATAGTTTTCACCCTACTATTAGAATACTAAATGGACACTCAAACTCTTAACATTCATTTGTACCTGGTGTTTTTACAATGTGATGACAAGTTAATCTGTTTCCAGTGATACTGGTCGAAGGATGAATATTGATCAGGAGAACGCCACTAATTAAAATAGTACCAGGGAGTCTTTTACACCAAACTGTGAAGGCAGCCAGGCCAACAGCTTGATTTTTACCTCTAACAGAGCAGCTACTTCTCGGGTGAGAATTTGCATTCTTTTCTAATATGGCACTGGAACCAAAATCTTCTGACACAAGGATGAGGAAACACTATTGACTGAAAGGTAAAACCTTGAGCTGTTGAATTGGGTGCTGAGGCTGTAGCAGTTGTGCAGCTAAGTTGTGTTTTAACAAATACTCCAGAAGTTACCAAGGGGCTGGTCAGAATATGGTTACAAAGTGGTGTCCTCCGATTGCAGTGCTTAATCAAAGACCTGAGGATTACATAGTGCCATCCTGTTGGTATATAGCACCACTTCTCAAAAGCAAATTTTCATGCTGAAAAATAACTGGAAGAATGAGTTTCTGGTGCAAATTTGCCTTGATACCTTGGACCTTTAACACTATGGAGTTTAGTTATTGTTGGGAATTGTGCCTTCCTATTAATTGTAGTGTAGGGAGTTGACTTTGATTAATTTACCTATGTTACTTAACTATGTGATCTGCCTGTATTGCTCGCAAGTCAAAGCATTTCACTGTGCCTCGGTACACGTGACAATGAATTCAATTCAATGTGGAGTCAGTCATTCCACACTGGTTTATGCATTACCATGGAGAAAGCAATGGGAGTTGACATGCCAACTAATCAGTACCCTTTTCTCCTGAATAGTAAAAGAGATTGTGATCATTTCCCCATGCCATTCAGTAGTATTGCCAGCCCCGAGGACCAACATCTTCAGAATTTAACATTAACCAGAAACTGAACTGGACTGGCAATTAAAACTTTGACAAGTTTTCCTAATCTCGCAAGGAATTAAGGGCTACGAGCAGAGTGCAGATAAGTGGAGTTGAAATGCTGGTCAGCCATGATTTAAATGGCGGAATGGACCCGATGGGCCGAATGGCTGCCTTACCACTCCTATGTATTATGTCTTATGGTCTAAGAGCAGGTAAGAGGTACTAGGATTCTTGTGGCAAGTAACTCTCAACCTGACTCCCCAAAGCCTGTCTACCATCTACAGGCACAAGTCCACAGTGCAATGGAATATTCTTCATTTCCCTGAATGAGTGTAGCTGCAACAATACTCAAAGCTTAATATCCAGGACACAGCAGGCCACTTGTATGACACCCAATCCACCACTATGTTTTAAAAAAAAGTTTGCACTTTTCATCACTGTGCATTGGCAGAGATTTTTATAAACATTTTTGTAGGATTCCCTGTAGCAATTAATCATGGTTATTTTGACCTCTGACCTCTACCACCTAGCAAGACAAGTGCAACAAGTTCACGGGAACACCACCACCAAGTTCCTCTCTGAGCCACTCCCCAACCTGACTTGGAATTATGTCACCGTTCCTTCATTGTCACTGGGTCAAAATTCTGGAACTACCAATAGCTCTGTGGGTGTAGCTACCTCCCATGAGCTGCAGTAATTCAAGAAGATTCACCATCAACAGGTCTCCACGATAATTAATAACAACAGGTATTAAATGCTGGCTGAACTACTCAAGCACCTGCCTGTTGCACAGTTTTTTGAAAAAAACCTTAAATTGTTGCAATCATTTGAAATTTTATGTTCTTGTTTGACCTGATATAAACTTCAGCAACATGTCTCTTTTATCAATAACCCAATAATTGTTTCTGCATAAGTTTGTTGACCTGATTGCTTGTTATCTTTTTTTTTTCCTGGGTGTGTATAGCATTCACTTATAGATTTTAGTCTTCAGTGCTTTCCATTTGATACACAGACCCATTAGATCTCTCTTTGTTGCCATGTTCACTAATGGAGAAGCTACTCTGTCGTGCTCTGAGAAACCACTTCCCTTCTTGGTGTCCTTGAGGATACTATAATGGTTTTTGTGGTTTTCTTGCCATACTTGTCAGCATTGGTATTGTTGAATTATAGTAAAATGAATTATTTATTTGTTTAATGTACCAAGAAGAATGATTTCATAAGCCTCATTAGTTAGGATATTAAATCTTCAAATAAAGTGACAACATTTTCTCACCAACTATATATGAACCCATTTTTTTTTTGGCAAGAGCTCATAGTAAATCAAAACTGCTTTGTGCTTGATTGTAGTTTCTAATAGTCTTGATGGAGAGAGTAACTCAATGCATTTTCCTATGAGTATAATCAATTTGAATATATTTCTCGGACGTGTTGTGAAACTGTAAAAATAAGGTTCCCATATTCATTTTTCAATTTGCTTCAGTGGACTGGCATAAACCAGGAGTAAAGGAAAGAGATGGTTCCATAATTGGTTGTGTTAGTGTTAACTTTAATTTTTTGGCCCAATTGTATTTCTGAATTTTAAGACATCAAATAGGTATGAAATGATTGCATAATGTTTAAATAGTGCATTGTGCATCTCTCTCATTGCATAGAAGTTGTAATATTTCAGTGGGGCGGTACGGTGGCTCAGGCGTTAGCACTGCTGTCGCACAGTGCCAGAGACACAGGTTCGATTCCAGCCTCAGACTACAGACACATTCTCTCCGTGTCTGTGTGGGTTTTCTCCAGGTGCTCTGGTTTCTTCCCACAATCCAAAGATGTGCAGGTTAGGTGAATTGACCATGCTAAATTGCCCAGTGTTCAGGGATGTGTAGGTTAAGAACATTAGTCAGGGGTAAATGTAGAGTAATATAGTTGGGGAATGGGTCTGGGTGAGATACTCTTCAGAGTCGGTGTGGATTTGTTGGGCCAAATAGCCTATTTCCACACTGTAGTGATTCTATGATTTCATTTCCTTAATATTAATATATGGTTAAACTTTTACCTATTGTGATTAATTTGCC
The DNA here is from genome assembly GCF_037043375.1 of Chiloscyllium plagiosum. Taxonomy (NCBI): domain Eukaryota; kingdom Metazoa; phylum Chordata; class Chondrichthyes; order Orectolobiformes; family Hemiscylliidae; genus Chiloscyllium; species Chiloscyllium plagiosum. The sequence goes on along the minus strand of NW_028270148.1, from coordinate 83,227,557 downwards.
ACTTAACCATTTTGTGTCTCATATGGGAAACAGTGTAATGTACTTTTTAATACCAAAGCATTATACTGGGATTTAATAAAGTTGATAAAATGGAGATAACCAGAAAGGTTGGTTTTGCTTCAGTGCTCCTTCATTATTGGCTTTAACATGTAGTCCTATTTTATTTTTTTTTCTCTTGCAGAAGAAGATATTGAAAATTATTGTGTGGGATCTAAATGAGGTCTTTATATCCTGGCACAAAAATCAGAAGTGGCTTGTCATTCCTATGAGAAATTAACCTTGCAGAGCTCAGATTGTTGGTTTGCAAATGCTTACAGAACCCACTGCAGTTTGTGATCCTAATTTTATCTTGGATTGCTGTGTTTGCTTGGAAAATTCCACGCATACAGATGTGAGTGTTTATCTGAGCTGAAGGTGGAGATATATCTGAATTCCCCTTTCTGGGATGTGATTGAGATCTTTAATGTGGTAAGATACTCCTTGATGCTCACAGAAGTCTGATCCAGTACAATTTGACACCAGACACATAATGAAATACAGAAGTAGGTTTTAAGGAGTTTCTTCAAGGAGTAATGTTAGGTAGATCTGGAACAGTTATTGAGGAAATCCCAGAGCTTTGTTGCCAATCATGGAAAAATTAAAATTAGTATGCTCAAGGGGCCGGAATTGGAACAGTGCAGATATAAGTATTATGAGACTAGAGAGAAAGGATGAGATCATGGAGGAATTTGAAACAATAATGAGGCCCTGCTTAACTATGGCCCACATTACTTCAGCAAGTATAGTTGTGTTGGGTGAATAGAACTTGAGCTGTAACAATGATTGTGGCGGTTTGGCTGACCTCAAGCTTACAGACTATAGGAAGTGGGAGATGACTGGAATACTCTCTCCAGGAACCAGGAAGATTTCATCAGTTGTTGAGCTTAGGCTAGTTTAGTATCCCGTGATGCCCAGTTTGAGTTCCGCTAGGGCCTATATTCCGGTCCTCTATTTTAGACGGTTTAGACATGGACAAAACAGCTGAATTCTAGAGGTGAAGTGAGTTTGACAGCCCTTGATGTCGGGCTGCATTTGGCAACAAGGACCCCAAGCAAAACGGGAATTGATGGGAATAAGGGGCAAGCTGTCTGCTGGTTGGAGTCATAACTGACACATAGGAAGATGGTCTTGGTTGTTGGAGATCTCAGCTTAAGGACATCTCTGCAGGTGGTCCTCAGGGTAGTATCCTATGCCCAAGCATCTTCAGTTGCTTCATCAATGACCACCTCCATCATAAGATCAGAAGTGGGAATGTTTGCCAACTCCTGAGATACTGAAGCAGTCTGTTCTACGCAGTCTAAACATAAAAAGATAAAGACAATATCCAGGCTTGGGTTGACAATTGGCAAGTAACATTTATGCCATACAAATGCCAGGCAGTGACCATCACCAAAAAGAGACCATTTAACCACCACCCCATGACATTCAATGATGTTTCCGACTAAAATCTAGGAATACTGCAGTGAGTAACTCACTTTCACTTTCTAACTCCACAAAGCCTGTAAAGCTGTAAAGCTCAAGTCGGGAGTGTGATGGAATACTCTCCATATGCTTGGATGAGTGCAGCCCCAACAACAATGAAGAAGCTTGACACCATCCAGGACAAAACATCCTGCATGATTGGCATTGACAACCATCTACTCCCTTCACCACTGACGCTCAGTCACAGGAATGTGTACTATCCAAAAAATACATTGCAGAAATTCACCAAAGATCCCCAGACAGCACTTTCCAAACCCATGACCATTTTTTTCAAGAACAAGGGCAGCAGACACATGGGAACACCACAACCTGCAGGTTCCTCTCCAAGCCATTCACTATCTTGACTTGGAGCTACATTACCATTTTACCATTGCTGCTGGTTAAAAATCCTGGAAAACTCTCCCTAAAAGCATAGTATGGCAACCCACAGCATCTGGACTGCAGCGGTTCAGATAGGCAACTCAACACTACCTTCTCAATAGCAACTAGGAATGAGCAATGAATGCTGGCAAGCGTCATCCACATCCCACGAATGAATAAAAAAGGATATGTGGTCAGAAATTCCTTGTGTATCATTGTTCCTAAGTGTCATAATCTGAGACCATTGCCAGGTAAAGGAATGGAGTTTTTGCATGCTAAATGCAATGGCTTTGGTCTCTCCAATATTTAATCATGTTAAGATCCCCATTGAGGCTAGTAACTTTTTCAAAAATATGTATTTCTCAGAAATCTGAAATCATTGTGAGATGACACAATTTCCCTAATATGGTAACCAACAAAGCAAAACAAATTAAGATAAAGTGAGCATTTATCTGTCAACGCATACATTGTACAAGGACAGGTACTTTCAAGTCCAGTTAGCACAATTGAAACATACCACAGAAATTTCTTTATCCGTCTCTGGTCAATCAGTAGTGATACAAAAAGAAGGCTCAGTTCTGCCTGGTCTACCAGAATGATTGATTCATTTGCTGTCCTTCCACATTCATTCCAATCAATCGGAGTACACCAGCATAGGTTTCTACCAACGAGTCTGTCTCAGCTGCTCAGTCTTTCATGCATCTCAAAGGTACTGTCAGTTTTGTTTCCTTCTACTCAAATAAAGAATCAAATTTTACAGACTTTCAAACACCAAAACAGTTAAGCCTACACTTTAGTTGCTTCTGTTTCTCCAAGCCAATGAATTCTTTCTGCACAAAAAGCAATTGTCCTTATTTCTGTTTCAAAGTTTCTGCTTGGGCCCCTTTTCCCTATGATAATTCAGTCAAAAGGACCTGTATCCAAGCAGAGCTAATAGGATCACAATCTCCCTTCTCCAGAGCATTCTATTTCCCCATTAATTAAACATTTTAAAACCATTGTCTTGTGCAAGTCTCAAATTTGTAACAGTGGATAAAATTTCGGCTTTTCCAGTAATGGATATTAGATAAGCAATATGGCAAATTACAAGGCGGGGAGGATCGGAGGGAGTTGGCGGTGAGGATGAGCTGGATGTCATCAGTACACTTGTGGAAATTGAAGTAGTTTTGGCTAATGTTGCTGAAGATCAATGTGTCGATAAGAATTAATGAGGGTCCAAGGATGGATCTTTGAGGGACACTTCAGATATTCGAGCCAGTAGGAAGAGATTCTCTGGTTGTGACTGTGTATATGAAAATGGAGCCAGGTGCTTGTAGTCCTGTTCAAGTGGATAATAGTGGAGCAGCGTTGGAGGAAAATGGCATGGTTGACTTCCTATAATTAGGGATGCAGACACGTTGGAAGCAGAAGAGATTTATTTGCTTTTCAGATTCTGAAAAATTTTTGTACCAAATATTTTGTAGAAATAGTTGCAAGACCTTGATACATTTGTTTCCCTTCTGTATATATGTTTAAGTAATTTTGTAGGTTATTTTCTGCTTATTCTTTTTCACCTCAAGTAGCATACATGTGAAAATGGATACTGAACAAGCAAGGAAGTCCAATTAGTTGATGTTTTGTTTGCCAAGTGTTTGATGAAGTTATGTATTTTTGCAATGTTTTTTCTCTCTAGACTGCCACTACAGGAAGTAATTTGAAATTTGATAGTTTTGTTTGTGAATAATTCTTTTTGTGTTTAATTTTGAGAGGCTGAATATGAAAGATTTTTGAGCAGAATCATGGTCTAAATGTCTTTCCTATTTTGTTGTACTCTGAGTTGGAGGCAAATATGCTCTAACAGCTTTTGTAATGAATTTTATATTCAAAATGTTGCTCAGTGGAGTGCTGAACTTGGGAAATTTCTTTGTGGAACAGTTTAGTACACTGAAAGAAATATTTGCATTAATAGAGCAATTTTCATAACCACTAGACATCACAAAGTGCTTTGCAATCGGTGAGGTACAATTGACGTGAACCCACATCCTGTTGAAGGGCTTATGCCCAAAACGTCGATGCTCCTCTGATACTGCGTGACCTGCTGTGCTTTTCCAGCACCACACTCTCGCCTGCGAACCCACAGTCGTCAAAATTAATCAAAGTTAAGTATTAAATAACAATTTTCTCTGCTGAATTGATATGCTTCACTGTAAATTTGTTTTTAAAATTGCAACTTTGCCTGAGCTATGCCATACTTCTGTTTTCAAGAACAGAAATTCATAGTGGGAAACAAATTACATGCAATGTATGCCACTGGGAAAAGGCAAGAATGTTTCACTTTAATTCAACTGTAGGTTTTTACCAATGGGAGCCTTGCAATGAGTATAAATTTAGTCAGCAGTAAGTTTTGGAAGATGGGCAGAGGATAATTGCACAGGTACTTTTTAAATATTTGTTGACTTGCAAAGCAACAAATTTTGAAAAGTGTTGATGGAGAATATTTTTCTTTCATAATTCAACCCACATTTAACAGCTGCATCGTGTAAATTATAGAAAAACAATAAAACAGGAATTGCTGGTAAAAATCACCAAGTCTAGCAGCACCTGTGAGAAGAATAAGTTAACATTTTGAGTTTGGTGACTCTTAAGAGCACTTGGATAAGGAGCCACTGATTTCAATGTTAACTCTGCTTTCTTCCCACAGATGCTGCCAGATCTGAGTTTCGCCAGCAATTTCTGACACGTAGGTTTTGGCCAAATCTTTATAACGTCTGTAAATCCCTGTTATACAAGTGACTTGGCTAAAAGGACGGAATTGACGTTATATTGATCACAATCATTGACTGAATAGTAACACTTTTGTCATTGTTTTTATACATGATTGTAAATTTCCAGTTTCATTAGTCAATATTCATCTTGAAATAAGACGCCTTGATTGTGCAACACTCTGGTATGGTTAAAACACTTCCGTGAAATGTATCGAGTTTGTAGTCCTATCAAGGAATTTCACAGTTTAATACTTATTCTGTTTGTTGATAATTGGATATTAAACTTTTATTTAAAAAGAAAATTTGTGATTTAGTCATTGTAAGTCACCTTCAAATTGCTAGGCCTCCTACTTTTGACTAGACCTGAAACATTTAACACTGATTTTTCTTCACCGATCCTGGTCGAGCTGCTGAGCTTTTCCAGCAACTTCTGTTTTTGTATCTGATTTACAGCATCCGCAGTTCTTCCAGTTTTTATTTAGTGCTTGGGTCGATGTAGATTAACCTGTGGCACTGTTTAAAGAAGAGCAGGGAACTCTCCCAAAGTCGTCCTCTTTCTCTCAAACTATTACAACCAAATCTGATGAGTTATCATATTGGATCTTGCTGTGTGCAAAATGGCTGCTATCTTTGTGTATAAATAGCAACAAAGACTGCACTTCAGACATAACTTATTAGCTACAAAGAGCTTTGAGATCTCTTTCAGTACTTAATAAGGTATTATGCAAATACAAATTCTTCCATTTAAGATGATTAGGAGAGCAACAGAAGTTTTAACACACGCTCATTGTGCCCTGAGAATACTTAATACTTTAATGCTATCACTGACAATGTCAAATGGAAAATTCTTTTATTTTCCCAGAAAATAGAGTGCAGCAGTTTCTTTATCTCTGTGCCCCATGTCAAACAAATGTGTCAATCTTAAATTGCCTGCAGGATTTTAAATCTGTGGTAAATGCCGATTTCTGAAACGAGACCTTAATAAAATACAATAGTACATACTGGTATTTCATATCCGTATGCCTGGGTGTATAACAATTGCAATTGATCAAGAAGGTGTCAGCCATAGAAATTTGCTTTGACTACTGTTGTAGTAACTATAAAGTCACAATGACCTTTACTGAAATAGCATGGATTCTACAGGGTATATGGTAACATTTTTAAAATGTTTTGTGGAGACAGGTCAGTTCTGAAAAGTTGAAGAACATTTGATGAGACTGGTAATGAAGGAGTGGCGGAGCATATTTTGATTGCAGAGGGATTGGTCGAAACTTTGTCAGACAATTTGTCAGGACAGAAAATGTGAATTGTTCTGGTTTGTTTTATGTCATGTAAACTTCTCACTAAGGTTGTAGAAATGTAGACAACCTTTTACTGACCAATCGTCAGGTCTGAATACATTTAATCGGTTTTCCAGTCCTACTACATGACTGTAATAACTCTGATCAAAGACACAAATTCCAATGTGACTTCAACAAAGGTAGGCGATCTCTCCTTTTACTTACTTGACCTACAACATTTTCACATGGTTGACTGCACAATTGTCCTCCAGTCATTTTCCTGTTCACCTGGGTGGGACTCCATTCTTATCTACCTATTCATAACCAAAATATCACTTGCAATAGCTTCCCTTTCCACACCTACACTGTTAAACCTCTGTTTCCTAACGAACTATTCTTCATCCCACCTATTTCTTACCAACATACTGTTCTTTTATCAATATCATCTGAAAACAAAGCATTAATTTTCACATGTATATTCACTCTAACCCTCTCACCAACGACACCTGGTTCTAACACACCACATCACTTCTACTGTTGCTTAATTTATTAGACTGCTGATCTAATATTTTTAGAACATGATGATCAAAGATTTCTCTGATATAAATATCGAGAAGACTTGAGCTATTGGCTTAGGGCCTTGACCTAAATTCCCTAGCAACTGATGCCATCTCTCTCCCTTGTAAATGCCTAAGGTTAAAAGTCAGATACTGTGTTTCCTACCTGGTATCTTCATGGAGCCTGAAATGAGCACTTGACCACATAGTTGTGCTGTCCCGAAGACTGCCTATTTCTATCTCCCTTATTTTGCCTCAGCTCATCTGCTGACACCTTAATCTGCTACCTTTTCGACTTAACTATTCTGTTGCACTCTCTTGACTGGCCTCCAGAATATTTCAACAAAGAATCGTTTGATAGTCATTATAAAGACATGGCTGCAGAATGACACAGACTGAGACGTGAATATTGAAGTGTCCATGATGTTTAGGAAGGTCAGGAAATTGGAAATGTGGAGATGTGGCACTGTTAATTAGCGCAGTATAGCTGGCTGTGCTAAGTTCATTAAGCCAGGCTGTAGAAACAATTTTTGGATAGAGTTGAAATAATAAAAGCAAGAAGACCAACTGACAGTCACTATATGGTCAAGCAGAGTATAAAGGAAGACAAATGGAAATCTGTCAGAAGGATAAAATGAGGGAGTTTAGCTCCAAACAACCCAGGAAAAATCGAATGGGGAATAATAACCTAGATGAGCTCATAGAATGTCTTCAGGTTAGTTTCTTAGGACAGCACATTTGTTGAGCTGACCAGAAGTCTCACATTCATGAACCTAGTTTGTACAATAAGATAGGATCAATTAATGTTACAATGAATGCACCCCGAGGTAGCAGTGACCATAGTATGAATGAGTTGTAGATTCAATTTAAAGGAGAGAAATATGGGTCCATGGCTAATGTTTTAAATTTTAGATAAGAGCAATATGAGCATATGAAAGCACAGCTTGCAAAAGTGAACTTGCAAATTGATGGGTTTGTCAATAGATGTAGAGTGGCAAACATTAAGGGGATATTTTGTCTATTCTGAAATAGATGCATTTCAAACAGAAGAAAAAAATCCAATGGGTGGAACGACTATCTAATTAGAACCGCTAACAATAGTATTAATGGTGGGAGTGGAGGGGAACACATTTTGTGCAGAGTGGTGGGGCAGAAGATTGGACAGAATATAAAGAACAATAAAGAAAGGATTGATAAGGAAAAAGAGTGTAAGAAAGCTGGCAATAAATATTAAAGCAGATTGTCACAGTTTCTTAGATATTTTTTAAAAAAGTAGTTAACAAAATGAATCTTTGTCTTATGGAAGGAGTCTGGGTAATTAATAAGGAAAAATGGTAGACAATTTGAAAAGGTTCATTTCATCAGTCTTCACTATAAAAGATACTAGTAACAGAAATAGCTGTAAATCAAGAAATGGGTGGAAGGGAGGAATTCAGGACAGTTGCAATCACCAAGGAAGTAGTATTGAGCAAATCATTGCTGCAGGCAGCAAAGAACCTGGATCCTGGTGAATTTTATTCTAGGATCCCAAAAGAAGTGACTAGTGAAATAGTTGATGTGATTAGTTTTCCAACATACCTTAAATCATGGAATGTTACGTTAGATTGAAAAATAGTGAATGTATCTCCTTTTGGTCAGAAAGGGAGGGACACAGAAAACAGAAATCAACAGGCTAAATATTTCAAATGCCACTGGGAAGTTGTTAAAAACTGTTATCAAAGCAGTTATAGCAGGCTGTTTGGAAAAGTTCACAAAATAATTTCAGCTGATTATTTTGAAGGGAAATTGTGTTTATTCAATCTATTGGAATTCTTTGAAGAAGTTGTGTGTTCTGTGGACAAAGGAATACCAGTGAATGTCCCATGTGTTAAAATTAAAACTGATGGTTTTGGGACTAACATATTGGCATGATTAGGAGATTGGCAAGCTAACAGAAAACAGTATATACAAATGGGTCATTTTCTGATTAGCAAGGTGTAACAAGTGGCATGCCATAGGGATCAGTGCTGGCATCACAACCTTTTCACACTTGCTATGTGATTTGTATGATGGAGAGGGGAGGGTGCAGTTGCTAAGTTTGCTGATGGCACAAAGATGAGTAGTGAGTTGTGAAGCTGGCAGAAGGTTGTTTCGGGATATAATTAGATTGAGTGAGCAAAAATGTAGCAAATGGAGTATCCAGTGGGAAAGTGTGCAATTGTTTCGTTTGGAAGGAAGAATGAAAAAGAATCTAAAAGATGAGTGGTTTCAGAACTGAGATTGGAGGGGCTCTGGGTGTTCCAATTCATGAACTGCAAAAGGTGAGTGTGCAGGTACAGCAAATAATTAGGAAGGTTATCATTTACTGTGAAAGGAATTGAATTTAAATGTTGCACACTGCCACTTAGTGATGTTGTCTACACACGAGGCCAGTTTCCATTCGGTTGCCAACTCAACCTCTCCACTACTATTTCTGTGCTGTCAGTCTGTGCCTGTGAAGCCAATCTTTGAACTATAGCTTCCTCCCCTTAAATGTTTTGGAAAGTGAGCTATTGTCTTTTGGATCCTGTCTCAAACACTATTTTGGCGTTTCAGATTCACCCAAACTATTTGTAACCTCCAGTCTCTTGCTTGACCTTGGTTTGAATTCCCAACTCCATATCCTGTGTAAATGTTCAGTTCCATTTCTAGTACTGACTGCCTCATGAGAGCTGCTGGAACTCTTATCCACAAGTCAGCAGCTCAGTGTGTCCAGGGCTCCCTTAGCACTTCACTGAAGTGGCACTTTATATGTTTAGGTTTCTGGGAGGGTGTCTTAATCTGACAAAATTTCTACAACTGAACCAAGTCTCTCAAAATAGTTGAATTAAGATTTTAAATTTTTCTAGAGTTTTTTTTTGCATCTAAAATATGACCACTTTAGATGTACGTATTCAATTTTTTTGTAGCTAAAGATGCAGGGTATCAATGAAGGAAACTAGATTCATTTTCCTCTTTTACAGTTCTGTATGGTGAATTGTGAACTGAATTGTACAAGACTCTTGCGATATACTTAAATGAAGGCAAGCCAGTACCAAATGAATTCTTCTCTCTTAGACCCTGACCCTTACTTTCTACAGCCACCTTTTCTTAATATTGGTAAGATTTTAGAGTTCATTATTAAGGATGAGATTATGGAGTACTTGGAAGTGCATGACAAAATGGGACTAGGTCAGCACAGCTTTGTCAAGGGGAAGTCATACCTGACCTATCTGGTAGAATTCTTTCAGAGATAATTAGTAAGTTAGACAAAGGAGAGCCAGTGAATGTGATCTATTTGGATCTCCAGAAGTTCTTTGACAAGGTGCTGCAAAGGAGGCAGATGACATATAGACAGGTGGAGGGGTAATTTAGTTTTGAAGAAGCTGGGGGGCTGCAGGAAGAATTAGACATGAGTAAATGGACAAAGTGGTAAATGGAATACAATATGGGAAAGTTTGAGGTTATGCACTTTGATAGAAAGAATAAAGGCGTATTTTCTAAATGGGGAAAAAGGTTTTGGAAATCTAAAGCACAGTGGAATTGAGTCCTAGTTCAGGATTCTTTTACGGTTAGCATGCAGATTCAGTTGGCAGTTAGGAAGGCAAATGCAATGTTAACATGCATTTCAAAACTGCTTGAATATAAGAGTAGGGATGTGTACTGCTGTGGTTGTAAAAGGCTCTGGTCAGACCACATTTGGAATATTGTGAGGAGCTTTTGGCCCTGTACCTAAGGAAGGAAGTGTTGGCATTGGAGGGGATTGAGAGGAGGTTCACAAGGATGATCCTGGGAATTAAGGGCTTGTGGTTGAGGATTCTGGGTCTGTATTTGATGAAATTTAGAAGGATGTGGGGGATCTCATTGAAACTTACTGAATACTGAGAGGCCTGGATAGAGTGAACTTGGAGAAGATGTTTTCATTACAGTTTGCTTTGCTATAATGTGTACTTCAATGAGAATTGGCTTTAATATGATTGCAGATTTCAGACTGTTATTGCACAGTGCAAACTTTCCTTACCTGTATTGGCTACAATGCGATTCCAGCCTCATTAATTTAAATGGTGTGGCTATTGCACAATTTTCTTAACGTGAAATCACAGAAGAATGGAACTAATGCGTTATATCAGGACTGACTATTAGGAGAGACTAGCACCTGAGAGCACAGCTTCTGTGAAGGGATGACTCTGTAGAACTGAGATGAGAAATTTCTTGAGGCAGAGTGATGAATCTATGGAACGCATTGCCAAGTCATTGAGCATCTTTAAGACAAACATTGACAGGTTCTTGATTAGTAAGGGGACCAAGGATTATGGAGAGAGAGCAGGAGAAGGGAGTTGAGAAACATTTCAGTCATAATCAAATGGAGGGGACTCAATGGGTAAATTCTGCTCCTTTCTCATGATTTTATGGTTTTAATATTCTGAATAAGTGAAACTGCTAATTTGTGCAGTATTGAGAGTAATGTTTTACTATAGTGTTTTGTCCATTTTAAGAATTTGATGGAATTGCTCTCTCAACACCTTCACAAATCAACCTTCCACTTAGGTTATTTTGATCTTGTTGGGTTAGATTGGAATGGACTGAAATTTGGGCTTCCTTTTCACCTGGAGTTAGGTTTATTTTCCTTTCTAGTCAGTCTGCTGAAAGAGGTTTAGAAGTTTGCTTCTAGCTTTGTGTGTGTATATATATTCATATCTTAAGCTAGTCCTTCAGCGCATACAGCTTAGTTGAGCAAAGTTTTTTTTTTATATTGTTTTCAGATACTTTTTTTAGTACAGTTCTAAAGTTGTACACCAGAATGCCAAGATCAGCCAATGGGCCAAGGAGTGGCAGATGGAGTTTAATTTAGATAAGTGTGCAGTGCTGTATTTTGGAAAGGCAAATCAGGGCAGGACTGATCCACTTAATGGGGAGTGTTTGGGGAGTGTTGCTGAACAAAGTTCATAACTCCATTTTCAAGGAACTGCAGGTGGACAGGATAGTGAAGAGGGTGTTTGGTATGCTTTCCTTTATTGGTCAGAGCATTGAATAAAGGAGTTGGATGGTCACATTGTGGCTGTGTAGGACATTGGTTAGGCCGCTTTTGGAATACTACATGCAATTCTGGTATCCCTGCCATGGGAAGGGTGTTGTGAAACATTAAAAGAAATCAGAAAAGATTTGCAAGGATGTTGCCAGTGTTGGAGGGTTTTAGCTATAGGGAAAGGCTGAATAGACTGAGGCTATTTTCCCTGGAGCATTGGAGGTGGAGGGGTTACCTTATCAAGGTTTGTAAAATTGTGAGGGGCATGGATATGGTAAATGGCCAAGGTCTTTTCCCTGGAATTGGGGGAGTCCAGAACTATATAGCATAGGTTTAAGGTGAGAGGGGAAAGATTTAAAAGGGACCTAAGGGGCAACGTTTCATGCAGAGGGTGATGCGTTTATGGAATGATCTGCCAGAAGTGGAGACTGGTATAATTATAACCTCAAAGGCATATGGATGGGCATATGAATAAGAAGGGTTTAGAGGGATATGGGACAAATGCTGACAAATGGGACTTGATTTTTCTGGTCTACATACATGAATTGGACCAAAGGGTCTGTTTCTGTGCTGTATATCTCGATGATTCTATTGGATTTCAACATTGAAACAAAATCCCATGTTCTAGGATACTAGTAACAAGTGAAGAGGGGTAGTTGTTGTAAAATTAATGTGCTTGGGATTCAGTGAAGAATACAAGATAAACTCCCATTTATAACACCTCCCTATCTAAGTTGAGACCTTGCCTTCTCACTATCTTTCTGTCTCTCCTTTGACCTTGTTTAGGACCTACAAAATTGTACGTAGCTTATAAATATGTTTTACATTTTTTTTGTGTAAAATAGTCTTACAATTAACCTAACATTTTTGTACTGAAGTCCATATTGTTCTATACACTAACCTTGTCAATGACTGAAGGTCTGAGCTGACAGTTTTACATGTTTAACAAGTATTTCTGGAAGCTCAGCACAAACCCCGAACAATTAACTGTGCAATGTTTAGACCTAATTGAACAAGCTGGCTTCTCTCCATTGGTGAGATTTAGAAATGATGCTGAATTCTTTGCGCCTTCGATAGTTTGTGTTTGGAGTCATAAATCTTTCACATTGCACCCTGGTATCCATAGTAACAATTTAACAAAAGCTTCAGGCAAAGTGTATTAGCTCGACTCTTCCGTATGACAGTGAATCTATAAAAACAAGACTGAAGACCTTTCAGTGATGTAATGGGATGGCTGGCCTGAAATCTGAGCCGTCAGTAATTACTGTGTGGTTATCAGAGGGAGAAAGAGGGTGTGGAACATTTTTCTACTTTGCACCCGGTAACCAGGAAGCACTACAACTGGAGTAGCGATGTTCTCCAGACTTACTTCCTGAATGGTTCCCTTTTTAAGATTTCTGAACGGCAGCAGGTAGGAGATATCTAGAAACTGGACTGAAGCTTGCTAATCGTTGAAGTTCGACAGCCTTTTGAGGGAGTGAAAATTTCGACATGCTTAATCTCTGCATCTTAATTTAGTTCCCAGACGCGAGCAAACGATGTACTAACGCACAGCTGTACCCAGATTGTTAGGTAAACAGCATATTTTCAACTTTAAGTAAAAGTCTCAAAGTACAAAGAAACCGCTTGAAACGCGGGATAAAAGCCAAGTATTAGCAGCTGCGAGTTGACCAAAGGTTAAGAGTTGGAGTGTCAGTATCTGATTGATGGCTCCTAGTTGAAATGCAAGTAATTTTTTTGGAACAAATAGCTTGAATGCTTGCAAACTGTTTTGGTTTTGCTTAAGGATTTTGGGATTTTGTTTCGTGCTTTATAAAGTCAAAGGTTTAATTTGTTCACCTTTGCGAGTGATACCTTTTTGAATCAGTGCAAATGTCTTAATATAGTAGAAATAGAATCTACATTGATTCAGTTTTTTGTTTTGTTGATTCAGAAATGGGGTCTTTTTGTGGCTTTCCACTGGTGAGCAGTCATGTACAAATGTCTCACTGTCTATTCGCTGTTAAACGTTGTGAAGATTTTTGACACATATGGGAATGAAATGATTTCTTTAGAAAGATAAGTAACGGAAGGACTTGGGCTTAGTTGGTTTAAAAAGAAATGAGTGAGAGATGAGAATATTTTGTGTAAATGTTAGTTATCAGGATTGCTTTACTTGGAAAACTGGTGGAATGCATATCAATAGATTTTGAAAGAGTAAACTAGATATTTTAAAAGGAACCATTTACATGGCTTTGTTGAAAAATGGATAAGTGGGACACTCAGTTTATTTTCTCTAAAATAAATTTAATGTCTTCCTGTGCTATATTGTCTGAGTGCAGCACACTGTAATTGGGAAATTATCCATTATATCAGGCTTCATGCCTGGAAGTCATTAATATCCAATATCAATGCCAATTGCAGCTTTCAAAATACACCATTTTCTCACCTACAATCTGGTCAATACACAAAATTTGATTTTTTTTTGGTGATATTGGGGTGTTTTGGCAGAAACAGCCAGAGTTGAGGAGGAGCTTTTTTTATACCGGTGTTAATCTTTAGAAAAAGGTCAAGTCTGAAGATATCCAGCTTATTTCCCTTTTTTTTTTAATTGCCAAAAGGAGTGACTTTTACTTGATCAGTCAAATTCATTTTTTCAGAGGGAACCAATCACATGCAACCTGCAAACAAGTGAAAGTATCTGGAGATGAAGAATCAAGGAACGGTATGCCTTGATGAGCTAAAAGTACCATCTCGGTGGACCGTATGAACAGAGGGTTCCCAATCATTCTCTCTGACCATAACACGATTTTTTTTTTAAACCTGTGATTTTGAGGGAGGCTGTGAAGTTTCTTAAGGAGATTAGAGTTTCAGCTGGAGGACTGAGCATTGGTGTGCCACAAGGGTTGCTGCTTTTCGTCATACGTATGGTTTGGATGTGAACATAGGAGGTATGGTTAGTAAGTGTACATATGACACCAAAATTGGAGGTGTAATGGACAGTGAAGCAGATTACTTCAGAGTACAAAGGGATCTTGATCAGATGGGTCAATGGGCTGAGAAGTGGCAGATGGAGTTTAATTTAGATAAATGTGAGGTGCTGCATTTTGGAAAGGCAATTCGGAGCAAGACTTAGACAATTAGTTATAAGATCCTGGGGAATGATGCTGAACAAAACCATCCTTCATGTGCAGGTTCATAGTTCCTTGAAAATGGAGTCACGGGTACATAGGATAGTGAAGAACGCATTTGGTATACTTTCCTTTATTGGTCAGTGGATTGAGAGGATTTGACGGTATTAGGCAAGAACTTTCAAAAGCTGATTGGAGGCAGATGTTCGCAGGTAAAGGGATGGCTGGAAAATGGGAAGCCTTCAAAAATGAGATAACAAGAATCCAGAGAAAGTATATTCCTGTCAGGGTGAAAGGAAAGGCTCGTAGATATAGGGAATGCTGGCTGACTAAAGAAATTGAGGGTTTAGTTAAGAAAAAGAAGGAAGCATATGTCAGGTTTCGACAGGATAGATCGAGTAAATCCTTAGACTATAAAGGAAGTAGGAGTATACTTAAGAGGAAATCAGGAGGGCAAAAAGGGGACATGAGATAGCTTTGGCAAATATAAATAAGGAGAATCCAAAGGGTTTTTACGAATATACTAAGGACAA
Source organism: Chiloscyllium plagiosum (assembly GCF_037043375.1). NCBI lineage: Eukaryota > Metazoa > Chordata > Chondrichthyes > Orectolobiformes > Hemiscylliidae > Chiloscyllium > Chiloscyllium plagiosum. The sequence goes on along the minus strand of NW_028270148.1, from coordinate 83,212,429 downwards.
AAGGGTAACTAGGGAGAGAATAGGGCACCTCAAAGATCAGCAAGGAGGCCTTTGTGTGGAGCCACAGAAAATGGGGGAGACACTAAATGAATATTTTGCAACAGTATTTACTGTGGAAAAGGATATGGAAGATATAGACTGTAGGGAAATAGATGGTGACATCTTGCAAAATGTCCAGATTACAGAGGAGGAAGTGCTGGATGTCTTGAAATGGGTAAAGGTGGATAAATCCCCAGGACCTGATCAGGTGTACCCGAGAACTCTTGTGGGAAGCCAGAGAAGTGATTGCTGGGCCTCTTGCTGAGATATTTGTATTATCGATAGTCACAGGTAAGGTGCCGGAAGACTGGAGGTGGCAAACGTGGTGCCACTGTTTAAGGGCGGTAAAGACAAGCCAGGGAACTATAGACCAGTGAGCCTGACCTTGGTGGTGGGCAAGTTGTTGGAGGGAATCCTGAGGGACAGGACGTACATGTATTTGGAAAGGCAAGGACTGATTAGGGATAGTCAACATGGCTTTGTGCATGGGAAATCATGTCTCTCAAACTTGATTGAGTTTTTTGAAGAAGTGACAAAGAGGATTGATGAGGGCAGAGTAGTAGATGTGATCTATATGGACTTCAGTAAGGCGTTCGACAAGGTTCCCCATGGGAGACTGAATAGCAAGCCCAGATCTCATGGAATACAGGGAGAATTAGCTATTGGATACAGAACTGGCTCAAAGGTAGAAGACCGAGTGTTGGAGGGTTGTTTTTCAGACTGGAGACCTGTGATCAGTGGAGTGCCACAAGGATCGGTGCTGGGTCCTCTACTTTTTGTCATAAATGATTTGGATGTGAGCATAAGAGGTACAGTTAGTAAGTTTGCAGATGACACCAAAATTGGAAGTGTTGTGGACAGCGAAGAGGGTTACCTCAGTTTACAACAGGATCTGGACCAGATGGGCCAATGGGCTGAGACGTGGCAGATGGAGTTTAATTCGGATAAATGCGGGTGCTGCATTTTGGGAAAGCAAATCTTAGCAGGACTTATACACTTAATGGTAAGGTCCTCGGGAGTGTTGCTGAACAAAGAGACCTTGGCGTACAGGTTCATAGCTCCTTGAAAGTGGAGTCTTAGGTAGGTAGGATAGTGAAGGCGGCATTTGGTATGTTTTCCTTTATTGGTCAGAGTATTGAATACAGATGTTGGGAGGTCATGTTGCGGCTGTACAGGACATTGGTTAGGCCACTGTTGGAATATTGCATGCAGTTCTGGTCTCCTTCCTATCGGAAAGATGTTGTGAAACTTGAAAGGGTTCAGAAAAGATTTACAAGGATGTTGCTAGGGTTGGAGGATCTGAGCTACAGGGAGAGGCTGAACAGGCTGGGGCTGTTTTCCCTGGAATGCCGGAGGCTGAGGGGTGACCTTTTATAGAGGTTTACAAAATTGAGGGGCATGAATAGAATAAATAGACAAAATCTTTTCCCTGGGATTGGGGAGTCCAGAACTCGAGGGCATAGGTTTAGGGTGAGAGGGGAAAGATTATAAAAGAGACCTAAGGGGCAACATTTTCATGCAGAGGGTGGTGCGTGTATGGAATGAGCTGCCAGAGGAAGTGGTGGAGGCTGGTACAATTGCAACATTTCAAAAGTCATTTGGATGGGTATATGAATAGGAAGGGTTTGGAGGGATATGGGCCGGGCGCTGGCAGGTGGGACTAGATTGGGTTGGGATATCTTGTCGTCATGGACGGGTTGGACCGAAGGGTCTGTTTCCATGCTGTACATCTCTATGACTCTGACTATGTTGCGGCTGTACAGGACATTGGTTAGGTCACTTTGGAATACTGCATACAATTCTGGTCTTCCTCCTATCAGAAGGATATTATGAAACTTGAAAGGGTTCAGAAAAGACTTTGCAAGGATTTTACTAGGGTTGGAGGATTTGAGCTGAAAGTGGAAGCTTAATAGACTGGGGCTCTTTTCCCTGGAGCATTGCAAGCTGAGGAGTGACCTCGTAGAGGTTTATAACCTCATGAGGGCATCGATAGCATAAAAAGACAAGTCTTTTTTTCTGGTCTGGGGGAGTCCAGAACTAGAGGTAATGGATTTAAGGATAAAGATTTAAAAAGGACCTAAGGGGCAACTTTTTCATGCAAAGGTTGGTACGTGTGGGGAATGAGTTGCCAGAAGAAGTAGTGGAGGTTGGTACAATTACAGCATTTAAAAGACATCTAGATGACCCCAGGAAGGGTTTAGAAGGATGCTGGGAAATGGAAGTAAATTAATTTAGGGGATCTGGTCGGTATGGACAAGTTGGACTAAAGGGTCTGTTTCCATGCTGTACACCTGTGACTGCAAATGCTGACAGTTTAGATTAGATTAGATTCCCTACAGTGCGGAAACTGGTCCTTCGGCCCAACAAGTCCACACCGTCCCTCCAAAGAGTAACCCACCCAGACCTATTTCCTGCTGACTAATGCACCTAACACTATGGGCCATTTAGAATGGCCAAGTCACCTGACCGGCACATCTTTGGACTGTGGGAGGAAACCCACGCAAACACAGGGAGAATGTGCAAACTCCACACAGACGGTCACCCAAGGCTGGCATTGAACCTGGGTCCCTGACTCTGAGGTGGCAGTGCTAACCACTGAGCCACCATGCCGCCCGGTAGTCATTTTTGATAAGTTCAGAAACTTGGTCTTTGTTTTCTGTCAAATTGGATCTAAAAGATACGTAAATTGGGGAATTTTGAGAACCAATTCCGGAAGTTGTGACGCTTGATTTCCAGTATACTACCCCAGAGAGGAATAGCAATCATTAGTACGAAGTTGTCGTATTGTGCAGAGAAGGGCAATTTATAATAACCATTCGGTTTAGTGTAAAGAATTGTTTGTGCTTCATCTTGAAAACTGAAACAACAATGTGAATGATCTTCGTAAACTGAAGAGTCTTTTTCAGCTCCAATTTTTAGATCATCCAAAGCATCTTTTTGGAGTGGATACATAATCTCATAATCACATAATTGATCTTTGAAATGCAGCATTTCCTCTCTAATTTTGTATTAAGGTGTTATTGAAATAATGGATTAATTTATTAAAACGTTTTCTCCCATGTGAGATACCAAATTTGACCAAAATGAAAGGATACATGACAAATTCTCAAGTATTTGGCTGAGTGGTACATGAGAGAAGCTTAGGAATGCTCCTTGAACTTTTTCTCTCATCCTCTTTGTTACATATCGCTGACCAGTACTACATTCTCTCTCACCACAGAATTAATCAGATTAGAAGATTGTTCCTACCTACAGAACTGAATTTTCAACCACACTGATGTTAAAGATTGTTTTAAAGCACAGCTTTTGTTCAATGAGGACGTTGTGTTCTAAAATTGATGTGGATAAATGGAATTAAGATGCATATCAACCTTAATCTAATTGGATTGGTAAACAGGTTGGAATTGCTGAATTGTCGTCACCTTCCGGTTTGTTGTTCTTATGCCCTTAAAAGGGTAGCAGACAGCTACTTCATCACAAAAAGAAAATTGAGTGGGATGGGTGAAATTGAGGATCGTTGTAAATAGGCAACAAGAGTCAAAGGCGAGACGAGAAGTTTTTTGTGTTTTGTGTTCTGGAATTTTCTGTTTTAAAGGATGAAAAGCAAAAATGATTGCATGAAGGAGAGTGGTGAGGGAACTGCACGTTTGAAGAGCCAGCACAGGCATTATTGACTGAATTGGCCTCTTTTGTTGGTAATTTCTTGGAGAACCTTAATGTGAGATGAAGGGAGAAAGGAGACTGGGTGGGGTCTTGCATAGACCAGAGGGCATGTGGGAAGGCAGGGCAGGCAGAAGATCTGGAGTGCTGCCCCTTCCCCTTTTCATCTGCTGTAGCATGTTTTGTTTAGGAGGTGGCACTGGCCTTTTTGAAAGATTTTTTTTTTTCCCTAGTGATTTGCTTGCATCAGAGTTTTTTTGGTTGATGCAATTGCAAACTTTTGGAGAATGTTATTCGGCTTCTGTTGAGTTGGCTTCTGTGGTTCCGATACTCGGCAATGTGGCAAAGCTCAATGCATAGATGACACTTCACTGTCCCTCTGATGGGATTTCAATACAAAAATGCCAATAATGAAAAAGGAGCACAAGTAGGGTTTGGTCCCTGTAACCTGGCCTGCTATTCAATCAGATAATGGCTGATCTGTTGATTTGTAACTTGAATTCTACATTTTTATTAACTCCAATTAACCCTTGACTCCCTTCCCTAACAATACATCTATTTCTGTCTTAAAAATGTTCTTTTGGCCTTCTGAAGTGAAGAGTTCCAAAGCCTCTTAAATCTCTCCCACAAAAGGAAACATCTTTCCACGTCCACCTTGTTGAGACCATTTTCAGATCTTTTATATATCAGTCAAGGTACAAGATGACTTGGCCAACTTATCCTCCTAAGACAAAATGTTCACCAAGTGTGACATTGTCTGCACTTCCCATAGTCCACATTCACCAGGATTATCATTGTGAATCCCTTGTCATCAGCATCCTAGGGGTCATCATTGACAGACTTTTGTGTACCTGCCATACAAACACTGACTACATGAGCTCATCAGAAGCTGGGTACTATCTGATGAATAACTTGCTTCCTGACTCCCCAGAGCCTTTCCTCCATTCATAATACAAAGATCATGAATGTGGTTGAGTAATCTATACTTGACTAGCTGGGTGTGACTTTACCAACAATCAAAAGGTATCACACCATCCAAGATAAGATCAACCTGCTTGATGATCACCCTGGCTACCATTGACTGCCTTTTGCTACCATGACAGTATTGTATGCCACTTACAAGCTCCTTTGCATCTGGAAGCTCCCCTCTAAGCCACGTGTGATTCTGACTTGGGATTATTTTGTGACTTATTGTCACTGGTCAAGAAAAATGGAATTCCTTCCCAACACCTTTTTGAATACATCTCGTTGAGATGGACTGCAACAGTTCAAGAAGGACTTTTGGGGGTGGATAATAAATGCTGAATTTGCCAGAAAACAAATACAAAGAAGTCTTCTGTTGTTGATCACTGCTTCTTGTGTATAAAAGAAACTCTGGGGATCTCCACCTATCCTTTTTTGTTTAATCCTTTGAACAGCTTGCTTTTTTTCAAAAAATATATAAAGCTTCAGCACTGTTAAATTCATTGACAATATTCTGCAATGTTACATTCAGATTTGAATAACAGACGCATTTCATCTTGCCTTTCTTGCACTTTTTAAAAATAAAACAGTTACTTGAATAAATTGGTCCCGTGGTAATTCAGTTTCTGTAAACTAAATATCAGGTCGACAGGGAAAGAGCTGATGCTAACTGGAGCAGACTGATATCATTGAACAAGTGCCATCTTCTCTGGTCATGTTACTAGGCCTCTGTTTTGTAATGTATTTTGTTTCATTTTTAACTGGCATTGTGGTCTGTTGGGTTTCTCCCTTCAGCTTTTCATTTTATATAGAGTCAGAGCTGTACAGCGCGGAAACAGACCTTTCGGTCCAACCCATTCATGCAAACTAGATATCCCAACCCCATCTGGCCCATATCCATCCAAACCCATCCTATTTATATACCCATCCAGATGCCTTTTTAAATGTTGCAATTGTACTAGCCTCCACAACTTCCTTTGGCAACTCATTCCATACATGTACCAGGGCAGCACGGTGGCTCAGTGGTTAGCACTGCCGACTCATAGCACCAGGGTCCTGGGTTCAATTCCTGCCTGTCTGTGTGGAGTTTGCACATTCTCCCTGTGTCTGCGTGGGTTTCCTCCGGGTGCTCCGGTTTCCTCCCAAATGTGCAGGTCAGGTGAATTAGCCGTGCTAAACTGCCCACAGTGTTGGGTGTGTTAGGGTAAATATAGGGTAATGGGTTTGGGTGGGTTTCTCTTCGGAGGGGCGGTGTGGACTTATTGGGCCGAAGGGCCTGTTTCCACACTGTAGAGAATAGGGGCAGCACAGTGGCACAATGGATAGCACTGCTGCCTCTCAGCGCCAGAGACCCAGGTTCAATTCCCATCTCAGGCGACTGACTGTGTGGAGTTTGCACATTCTCCCCGTGTCTGTGTGGGTTTCCTCCGGGTGCTCTGGTTTCCTCCCACAGTCCAAAAATGTGCAGGTTAGTTGAATTGGCCATGCTAAATTGCTAGTAGTGTTAGGTGAAAGGGTAAATGTAGGGGAATGGGTCTGGGTGGGTTGCTTTTCGGAGGGTTGGTGTGGACTTGTTGGGCCGAAGGGTCTGTTTCCACTAAGTAATGTAATCTACAATCCTCTTGTGTGAAAAAGTTGCCCCTTAGGTCTCTCTTTATATCTTTCCCCTCTCACCCTAAACCTATGCCCTCTAGTTCTGGACTCCCCCGCCCCAGGGAAAAGACTTTGTCTGTTTACCCTATCCATGCCCCTCATGATTTTCTAAACCTCTAGAAGGTCACCCCTCCGCCTCCAATGCTCCAGGGAAAACAGCCCCATACTCAACCACTCCCTTTCGTTCAAATCCTCGAACTCTGGCAGCATCCTTGTAAACCTTTTCTGAACTCTTTCAAGTTTCAGAACATCCTTCTGATAGGAAGGAGACCAGAATTGCACACAATATTCCAACAGTGGTCTAACCAATGTCCTGCATAGCCACAGTATGACCTCCCAACTCCTGTACTGAATACTCTGACCAATAAAGAAAGCATACCAAATGCCGCCTTCACTATCCTATCTACCTGCAACTCCACTTTCAAGGAGCTATGAACCTGAACTCCAAGGTCTCTTTGTTCAGCAACACTCCCTCGGACCTTACCATTCAGTGTATAGGTCCTGCTAAGATTTGCTTTCCCAAAATGCAGCACCTAGCACTTATCTAAATTAAACTCCATCTGCCAAGTCTCAGCCTATTGGGCTATCTGATCAAGATCCTACTGTAATCTGAGGTAATCTCCTTTGCTGTCCACTATACTTCCAATTTTGATGTCCAATTTTACCAACTATACTTATTATGCTCACATCCAAATAATTTAGTTAATGATGAAAGTAGTGGGCCCAGCACCGATCCTTGTGGCACTCCACTGGTAACAAGCCTCCAGTCTGAAAAACAACCCTCCACCACCACCCTCTGTCTTCTACCTTTGAGCCAGTTCTGTATCCACATGGCTAGTTCTACCTGTATTCCATGAGATCTAACCTTGCTAATAAGTCTCCCATGGGGAACCTTGTCGAAAGCATTATTGAAGTCCATATAGATCACGTCCACCTCTCTGTCCTCATCAATCTTTTTTGTTACTTCAAAAAACTCAATCAAGTTTGTGAGACATGATTTTCCACTTACAAAGCCATGTTGACTATCCCTAATCAGTCCTTGCCTTTACAAATACATGTACATCCTGTCCATCAGGATTCCCAGCAACAACTTTCCCACCACCGACATCAGGCTCACTGGTCTATATTTCCCTGGCTTGTCCTTTACTACCTTTCTTAAACAGTGGCAACACGTTAGCCAACCTCCAGTCTTCTGGCACCTTACCTGTGACTATCGATATTACAAATATCTCAGTAAGAGGGCCAGCAATCACTTCTCTAGCTTCCCACAGAGTTCGAGGGTACACCTGATTAGGCCCTGGGGATTTATCCACTTTCGTGTGTTTCAAGACATCCAGCACTTCCTCCTCTATAATATGGACATTTTGCAAGATGTTACCATCTATATCCTTACAGTCTGTATCTTCCATATCCTTTTCCACAGTAAATACTGATGCAAAATACTAGTTTGGTATCTTCTCCCATTTTCTGCGGCTCCACACAAAGGCTGCCTTGCTGATTTTTGAGGGGCACTATTCTCTCCCTACTTATTCTTTTAGGTTAGATTCCCTACAGTGTGGAAACGGGCCATTTGGCCCAACAAGTCCACACCGACCCTCTGAAGAGCAACCCACCCAGACCCATTTCCCTACATTTACCCCTGACTAATGCACCTAACACTATGGGCAATTTAACATGGCCAATTCACCTAACCTGCACATCTTTGGACTGTGGGAGGAAACCAGAGCACCTGGAGGAAACCCACGCAGACACGGTGAGAATGTGCAAACTCCACACAGACAGTCGCCCGAGGCTGGAATCTAACCTGGGACCCTGGTGCTGTGAGGCAGCAGTGCTAACCACTGAGCCACTGTGCTGCCCCTTAATGTATTTGTAAAAACCCTTTGGATTTTCCTTAACCCTATTTGCCAAAGCTATCTCATGACCCCTTTTTGCCCTCCTGATTTCCCTCTTAAATATACTCCTACTGCCTTTATACTCTTCTAAGGATTCACTCGATCTATCTTGTCTCTACCTTACATTTCTTCCTTCTTTTCCTTAACCAAACTATCAATTTCTTTAATCATCCAGTAGTCCCTATACCTACCAGCCATTCCTTTCACCCTAACAGGAATATACTGTCTCTGGACTCTCGTTATCTCATTTCGGAAGACTTCCCTTTTTCCAGCCGTCCCTTTACCTGTGAATATCTGCTCCTGATCAGCTTTTGAAAGTTCTTGCCTATTACCGTTAAAATTAGCCTTCCTCCAATTTAGAGCTTCAACTTTTGAGATCTGGTATGTCCTTTTCCACCACTATTCTAAAACTAATAGAATTATGGTTGCTGTCCCCAAAGTGTTCCCCCACTGACACCTCAGTCAGCTGCACTGCCACATTTCCCAAGAGTAGTTCAAGTTTTGCACCTTCTCTCGTAGGTACATCCACGTATTAATCAGAAAATTTTCTTGTATACACTTAATAAATTCCTCTCCTTAAAACTATGGCAGTCCCAGTCTACGTTTTGAAAGTTAAAATCCCCTTCCATAACCACCCTATTATTCTTGCATCCCACATATTTTTTTCTTTGGGTACTCTTTGATTGCAGATCTTTGCATGTCTGCCAGCCAGTTTACTTAGAGCAAGGAAATGTCAGACCCACCAACAATTACATCATTGGTTTGTGTCTTATGTTCCTCCCATTGCCATGGCAGTGTTGCCATGCTCTAAATTCATCACTAAGCTGATTGGTACAGCATCGGAGACTTGAAACAAAAACAATATGGGAGCAAATTACAGCAGATGCTGGAATATGTACTGAAAAAAAATGCTGGCAATCACAGCGGGTCAGGCAGCATCCCTGGAGGGAAAGCAAGCTAGTGTTTCTGGTCTAGATGACTTTTCTTCAGAGGTGCAGTGAAGTTTAGAAGGACAGCATTTATGGTGTAGTGAGTCAGGGTGGGGTTGGTATGGAGTGCTGAGGAAGAAAGGATGTTGATAATTCAGATTGTGATCAGAATGTGAGAATGTAGAGCAGTAGTGTGTCTAACTGCCAGATTTGAGGGAGCAGACAGTCCCATTGTGGTGTGAGAAGGGGAGAGAGGACATGCTGACAGAGAATATAACTAGTAAAGCTCAAAAAGGGAAGGAATGGGAGGAAGTTCACAATTTGAGGGTATTGAAGTCAAGATTGAGCCAGGTGCCTAGTCTGAAGATGAGATGTTGTTCCTCCAGTTTGCGTTGTGATTCACTAGAGCATTATATCATGCTGAGGACAGACACATGGGCTGTGTCAAAATGACCAGCTATGGGAAGGTTTGGGTTCTGCTTCCACACAGACTGGAGGTGTTCTGCAAATTTGTCACCCAGTCTGTGTTTAGTTTCTCCAATGAAGAGTAGGCCACGTTAGGTGCAATGAATACAGTACAGAAGATTGTAGAGGTACAGGTGAAATGCTGCTTCACTTGGAGAGACAGTTTTGGCCCTTGGATGGTGAGCAGGGAGGAGGTGTAGGGGAAGGTGTTGCAACTTCTGCAGTTACATGGGAAGGTGCTGTGGGAAGGGGTAATGGGGAATTAGTGGTGTTGGTTGAGAAATTGACTAGGGTGTCCTGGAGGGAACGATCCCTGTGAAATGCAAGCAGGGGGAGTGAGGAGAAGACTTGTTTGGTGGTGGTGTTCTGCTTGACTTGTTTGAAATGACTAAGAATGATCCTTTGAATATGGAACTGGTGGGTGAAAGGGGAGGCCAAGGGGATCCCGATCACACAGTTGTGAATGACGGGAAGGGTAAGGGTGGAAGTGCAGGTGATGATAAGAAAGGATGCTGTTGAGGTCCGTGTCAACCACAGTGGGCAGGAAACCACTGTTACAGAAGGGAGTCTGCAGAGATTATTCCCTCCAGGACTCAAAGCATTAACTCGGCAGATCTGGCAGTATCTGCAGGAAGATAGCAGAGTTTCTGCAATATCAGTTATTGTTTCAGATCTCCAGCATCTGCATTTTTGTTTTATTATAGCAGAGACTTGAATGGACTCAGAGTTCTGAAGTTTTTTGTGAAATTTAGCATTGCCTAAAAGGCGTTATGACTGGCACTCACTTTGAATCAGTTCATTGTTTCACTTTCTTTTGTAATTTCTGTACAAGTTCCTTTTTTAAGTAGGTTTTGTGAAGCTGTCGGAAGAGGTTTAACTGGGCAAATATCTTACTCCTAGTACTAATACGTAACAGATTGTTCTCAATCCAATTCTTAACCAGCAGACACTACAACCTTTTACTTTAAAGAAATCCCTATTTTAACTATTCCTTTATCTGTCAGAGGATATTAAGCTTTGGTGAGATGCATAGTGGAGTTCTGACAGTGAGTATGTTCCTGATGACTATTAAAATGTTTATGGCTGTTAATGGCCTTGAAGCCTGGAGCTGTAGTTTTAGTCTGGCATGCATTGTCTGTTGTCTCGTTGTAATGTTCTCAGTCATCAGATATTGTAAGATCAGTGTTGAAGTGTATATTGGTCCTGAGGACTGTAATTCTGATTAAATAAAACTTTATACTAATATTATAGTCAAACAGCATGGCAACATACCATTTGGTCCTACTTGTCCACGCCAATCAGGTTTCCCAAACCAAATTAGTCCCTTTTGCCTGTGTTTAATCCATATCCCTCTAAACCTTTCATGAACGAATGATTTCATTGTCTCACATGTAGTGAAAAGTGTTGTGTTATCTCAATCTGATGCTATTTTGAGTTACAAAAACAATAAGAAGGAATTACTTAAATCAAATTCTCTTTCTGTCAAATTGGTTTTCAAACTTGGCTCAGAGCCTTTGCAAGGTGTTACAGGCCTCAAGGAATCCCTGTTCCAGATAAAGCAATGACAACATTGATGCCCCAGGAGACCCTGGTTCTGCTGCTGCTGCAGCCACTAACACACTGCCAAGAGCCTCTGCTCCTGATGCACTGCAGCCAGGAGGCTGTGCTCTGGGCACTGCCACCACCACAGCTGATGCCCTGCCGCTTCCAAGAGTTGCTCCTAAGGTCCCTTTTTAAATCTTCCTCCTCTCAGCTTACCTTAAAAATATACCCTCTAGTTTTAAACACCCCGACCTGGGGGAGAAGACTTTTGCAATTCACCTTATCTGTGCTCCTCATGATATTATAAAACTGTAAGGCTGTTGGGTTCTTTTCCTGAGGTTTCACACATGAGATGCAATTTGCATACACCCACTTCTGCAAACCGTTAAAGTTTAATAAAGCTTGTACAAGCTATGTGAACCCCCCTTTGACCCTCTTTGCAGGTGTGTGAGGTTGAGTCAAAGTGAGGCTCTGAACAAAGAAAATACATCTCCTTTATGCAGGTCAGTTGGCCATGCTTACAGATACTCTGGCCACTTCCCCATGGTCACATGCCACTTGAGAAAATCCCTCAGTTACTCCCTCACAGTCATATGTTACCCCAAAGTATGATGGTAGGATGAGATCATCCTCCGAGATAATGCTAATGCCCTAATCCTGGGGAATGTTATGCAAAATATTTCCTGACTCCGTGATTTCCCAAGACAATGTATGTGACATACATAGCTTCAGGGGATGGCTAGAAAACATTTCTGAATGGAAGTGATTTGAATGATAGTTTAATTTGATAATAGCAGGGGGAGTAGTAGCAAATGACTGTCTAAATGGAGTGGCGGTCATTTGCATTCTTACCTGACTGTCGTCCCCATCCACTTCCAGAATGTTTAGTCGTTGCAGTTTAACTCTTCAATATTACATTAATGTCTAGAGAGAGGTTCCCATTTAATTGTTTAACATGGTCACCTCTCAACCTTCTATGCTCCAGGGAAAAAACTTCTCTGTCTACCCAGCCTCTCCTCATAACTCAAACCCTCCATTCCCCGTAACATCCTTGTAAATCTTTTCTGCATCCTTTCCAATTTCATAAAATATCTTCCTACAGCATGGTGACCAGAACTGTGCACAGTAATCCAAATATGGCCTCACCAACATCCTGTACAAATGCAACATGATACCCAAACTTCTGTAGTCAAATCATCTGAGCAATGAAGGCAAGTGTGCCAAATGCTTTCTCCACCACCCTGTCTATCTGTAACACAACTTTCAATGAACTATGTACCTGAATCTCTAGGTAAAAACAAGGACTGCAGATGCTGGAAACCAGAATCTAAATTAGAGTGGTGCTGGAAAAGCACAACAGTTCAGGCAGCATCCGAGGAGCAGGAAAATTGACATCTATTCCTGATGAAGGCCTTCTGCCCGAAATGCGATTTTCCTGCTCCTCGGATGCTGCCTGAATTGCTGTGCTTTTCCACCACCACTCTAACCTGAATCTCTAGGACCGTTTTGTTCAATAACACTCCCCAGGACCTTACCATTAACTATAGAACTGCTGCCTTTGTTTATCTTACCAAATTACAACACCTTACATATATGTAAATTGAATTCCATCTGCTGCTCCTCAGCCCATTGGCCCAGTTGATCAAGATCCAGTTGTACTATTAGATAACTATTCTACAACTTGGTCAGTTGTGGTTCACTTGATACATTTTGCCTGTCGTGTTACAGGTTTCAGGTTCAGTTACAACTTCAGTAATCTAGTTTAAAAGATCAATGCAAATAATCCAATGTAGTATGAGAGGATGCTCCACAGGGCCATGTTTTAAACTGGCATCCAATCTGCCTGCTTGGGATACTAGGAATAATTCCCTGCTCATCTTCAAATTAGTTTCAATGGAATATTTAAGAAGAGCAGGGAAATATTCCCAGTATTCTGATTACATTTATCCCTCAGTCAACAATACAAAAGCAGATTATCTGTTTATTAGATTGAACTCTTGCAAATGGCATGGTGTGCATATTGTGCCACATTTAAAACATTTATAGCCATGTCCAGACTTAAAGTACTTCATTGGCTCTAAAGTGTTTTGAGACATTCAGCCATTGTAAAAAATGCTGTATCAATGCACATTTTTTTTTTCTCTCCTTTTTGTAGTGAATGATAGCATATAATTAACAACACTTTAATCAATATTCAAAAACTCTTTTGTAATTTAAACTCTTCATTATCAAAGTCTGTTCTTAAATAGAGCTTTAAAGGAAATGTTAGTGATCTGACTTTAGATATACAGTCAGCCTGAAGCATGTAGTTTTGAGAGAGAAAGGGAAGAACAACAAAGTCCTGAGAGCTGAAGTTCTGAAATAATGAACTAAACTGTTTAAATTTCACAGTTAGTCAGAATCTGAAGCAAGAATCATGTTAAGGTTTGTGTGTGGAAGGTGAACCTGTTTTGACACCATTATCTTGTTGAGTGGTTATGATCTCTCTACCTCAATTAGTTTGTACAGTTTTGGATTACTTATTATTTTGCTTAGACCCTCAGCATGCAACTCTTATACCTATCGTGTTGTTCCAGTCAAATAAAAACCAAAAGAACTGTGAAGACTGTAAATCAGGAGCAAAGGCAAGGATTGCTGGAGGTGGAGGTGGGGCACAGGAAGTCTGGTGGCATCTGTGAAGTAAAATCAGTGTTAATATTTCGGGTCCGGTGACCCTTCCTCTGGTTTTTCTTCACGGATGCTGCCAGACCTGCTGGGCTTACCAGCAGCTTCTGTTTTTATTCCATGTTTTTCCAGTCATTTTGGTTTGTCTCCAAGCACCACCTTATTTTTAATTTTTTATTATCTTTCTGCTTCATTTAATTGGATTTATAGGTCATCCCTTTGCTTGTTATTTAGCTGTTGACACTTTTTTACTCTCACCGTCTCACTCTCTTGGTCATCTGCAGAGACTTATTATTTGACACTGCACTCACACCATTTGTATGATCTTTTGATTTCTCTACCCATAAATTCTGTGTTCTGTGTGCTTCTCTCTCACTTCACCTGATGAAAGGGTTGCACTCCAAAAGCTTGTGCTTTCAAATAAAGTATAATCTGGTGGGGGGGGAGGGGGTGTGATTTCTGACATTGTCCACCCCAGGATGTTGGCAGGCAAAGCAGCAACAGGAATGCTATTGAATATCAAGAGGTGATGGATGGATTCTCTCTTGATGGAAAATTGGCCTTTCCAGACACTTATGGGACAAATGTAACTTGTTGTTTGTCAGATGAAACCTGGATATTATTCCAGTCTTTTTGCATTTGAACATGGACTCCTCCAGGATCTGAAGATTCACAAATGTGCTGAACCTTGTGCAATCATTGGCAAACGACCCACTTCTGACCTTAAGATGGAGGGACGATCATTGATGAAGGAGCTAAAACTACCCTGAGGGACTCCTGCAGAAATGTCCTGAGCTGAGATGACTGACCTCCAGTAACCACACTTTTCTTCCTTTGTTAGGTATGACTGCAACCCATGGAGTTTTTCTTCCTACAATTCCCATTGACTCCATTATTACTCAGACTCCTTTCTTAGTAAAATGTAACCAAGAGTCAAGGGAAATCGCTCTTCTCTTGACCTCAGTTGTTTGTCCACATTTGAACCCAAACTGACTGCTATGGGCAGGTTTTTGTTAAACTTGATATGATCGAATTCATCTTGTAGTTTGAGAGCGACAAACTTGAATCAGATGTAACTGTGTATTATAATTGGGTGAAGGTAACACAAAGAGGAGTTGACCAGAGTTGATTACAAGGGAAGAATAGCAGGAAAGACAGTGGAGCAGCAATGGCAGGAGTTTCTGGGGGTAATTCAGGAGCCACAGCAGAAATTCCTCCTAACGAAGAAGCAACACTATAAAGGGAGGATGAGGTAAAATTGGCTGACAAGGGAAGTTAGGGACAACGTAGAAGCAAAAGAAAAAGCATACAATATGGTGAAGATTACTTGGAGGCCAGAGAATTGGGAAACCTTTCAAAACCTGCAGAAGACTTAAGGGAAAAGAAGACAAAATGTTAGGGTAAGCTAGCTGCTAACATAAAAGAAGATTGCAAGAGTTTTTTTTAGATATGAGTTTTAGTAAGAGAGAGGCAAAATTGGACATTGGATTGCTGGAGAATGAGGCTGAAGAAATTGTAATGGGGAATAAAAAAATTGTTGGAGGAACTGAATAGGTACTTGCCTTGGTCTTTATGGTGGATGACAGCATTTGCGTACCAAGCTTCCAAGAGATTTGGGGCAGAGGTGAGTATAGTGGCCATTGCTAAGAAGGAGAAGCTGGGGAAGTTGAAAGGTCTGACAGCAGATAAATCACCCGGACCAGCTGGACTGCACCCCAGTGTTCTGAAGGAGATAGCGGAGGAGATCGTGGAGGCATTGGTGATCTTTTAGGAATTTCGAGAGTCTGAAAGGGTCCCAGAGGATGAGCAAATTGCCAATTGCCAAGAAAGCAGAGAGGCAGAAGACAGTAAACTATAAGCCAGTTAGGCTGACCTTGGTCGTTGGTAAGATTTTAGAGTCCCTTATTAAGGGTAAGATTGTGAAGTACTTGGAAGTGCATGGTAAAATAGAGCTAGTCAGCACTGCTTTGTCAAGGGAAGGTAATGTCTGACAAATCTGTTAGAATTCTTTGAGGAGGTAATGAGTAAGTTGGACAAATGAATTCCAGAAGGCCTTTGACAAGATGCTACACAGGAGGCAGCTAAATAAGATCAGAGCCCATGGAATTAGGGACAAGGTTCTGGCATGGATGGAGGTTTAGCTGACCAGCAGAAGACAGGAAGTGGGGGCAAAGGGTTTTTCTTTTTCAGGATGGCAACTGGTGAGTAGTGGTGTTCTGCAGCTGGTCAGTATTGGGACTACAACTATTCATGTTAACAATCTGAAACTGTGGGCTTTATTGCAAAGTTTGCAGATGACACAAAGATTGAGACAGGTAGTGTTGAGGTAGGGAGGCTACAGAAGGATGCAGACATGCTAGGAGAGTGAACAAAGAAGTGGTAGGTGGAATACAATTTGGGAAAGTGTGAGATTATGCACTTTGGCAGGAAGAATAGAGGTGTTGACTATTTTCTAAATGATAAAAGGCTTTGGAAATCTGAAACACAACGAGACAAGAGTTCTAGTTCAGGATTCTCAAGGTTAGCATGCAGGCTTAGTTGGCAGTTAGGAAGGCAAATGCAGGGTTAATATACATTTCAAGAAGACTAGAATGTAAGAGCAGGGATGTACTGCTGAGGCTGTAAAAGGCTCTGGTCAGACTGCATTTGGAATATTGTGAGCAGTTTTGGTCCCTGTATCTAAGAAGGAGGGGTTTGAGAGAAGGTTTACAATGAAGGATTGTCATATGAGGAGCGGTTGAGAATTCTGGGTCTTTACTCAGTGGAATTTAGAAAGATAAGGGGGGAAATTTTGTAGAAACTTACAGAATATTGAGAGGCCGGGATAGAGTGGACATGGAGATGTTTCCATGAGTAGAAGAGAATAGGATCTGAAGGTACAATTTCAGAATGAAGAGGTGATCCTTTCAAGCCGAGATGAGGAATCTCTTCAGCCAGAGAATGGTGACGCTGTCATAAAGGCCATGTCATTGTGTTTTTAAGACCGAGATAGATAGTTTCTCAATTAGTGAGGCATTAAAGGTTATGAGACCTAAAGGAGAATAGGGTTGAGAAATATATCCACCATGATTGAATGACAGAGCAGACTTAATTGGCCAAATGGCTTAACTCTCTGCTCCTATATATTATGGTCTTGTGATAATCCTTCTATGACTTTACTGATGATCAAGAATGAATGGTATCAGAGGACTCTAATTGTAAATGAAATCACCTTTGTTAAAATGAAAGGTGTAAGAATAAACTCTGCCTCCTGCTGACTGGTTCATTTGACTTAGGTGATGGAAAAGTTTTTCATCCGTGTTCTGGGACACAATTAAGACACCTAGCTCAATCTGGATTAAGAAAGAAAAGCCAGAATATCTGTTGGTAAAGCCAGTTGATATGTAACTGATTTTGATTCAGGTTTTTTTCTCCATAACACAGACAATTGCGGGTAATGCCTTTTGTGTACAGGGCATCATTTCAAAATTTGCACATGATATAAAATTGGAAGTGTTGTGAACTATGAGGAGGATTGTGATGAACGTTAGGAGGACATAGTCACATTGCTAGGACAGCTGGATATGATGAAATGTGAAACAAAGTCTTTTAGCAGGAAGAATTAGGAAAGCCAAGTGTATGGCTCCAAAGAGGAAGTGCAAGGACAGTGACCTAAAGCCTACGGAATCCTGACTTAATGGTCAAACCTCAATTTATACTGAACCTTAACCAAAAAATAATATTTAGCCTCCAGTGGAGTATTGTCCATTTTCTGGGCAGCACATGTTAAGGAAGACATTTTGAGGAAATGTTTGTAAGAATAGATGAAGGATTTCAGTTATGTGTATAAATTGGAGAAATTGGGGCTGTTCTCCCAGGCCAAGAGAAGAGTGAGGAGATTTGATGGTATAGTCTTGAAGGATCTAGATAAAGGAGGTAGAATTTAACCCCATTGGGAAAGGCTTGAGAGCCAGAGAAACACACATTAAGTTGAATGACAAAGTAACAAAAGGCAGAATTTGTTAGTCAGGATCCAGAAAATAGACCATGAGTGTGGTGGAAGCAAATTCAGTTGTGGCCTTCGAAACCAGATTGGATAATAGGCTGAACAGAAATAATTTGCAGAATTGTTTTCTTCATCCTAACATAGGATATAGGCATTTGTGGAAGGCCAGTATTTGTTACTTGTGTCTCGTTATGCTTGAACTGAAGGCAATTTCAGATGGTAATTGAGTCAACTGGATTGGGCCTTTATTACAATAAATAATTAGTCTCACTGACACTAGCTTTATATTCCAGATTTATTAATTGGATGCTGTGGTGACAATGGAAAAAAAAAAGATCCCCAATACTAATGTGCAAACTATATTATTTTAAAGCAGTTTGGCTTTTGTGTGTCCTGTTACCAATTTCAGATTACAGGAACCTTTTGAGGCCAGAATGACTTGCTTTAACTAAGTTACATATTCTTAATAGACCTGGAATTTTTGACATCAAAGGGTTTTGGTAAAGATGGGGCAAAATGCTTTCTACTGGCAGAAGAGTCAGTAACTGGACAATACAGATTTTAAGAATGCACAGGATAGCAGAGGGAACATGACGACAATTTTTGTTCACCCATTGTATTGCTTTGATCTGGAGTGCAGAGCCTGAAATGGTGGTGGAAAAACTTTTCAGAAGGAAAAAGTGTAGAATGATGGCATTACTGGTTTCTTTTAGTGAACTAGCACAAACATGATGGACCAAATAGAATTTTGCAATACAAACAGAGGCTAAGTCTTAAGTATTTTTTCTGCACTTGTTTAGTGCACAGATCCAGGAAACCAAACTTATTTCTCCTTCCTCTTCGCATCCAGAGGAATAACAAATTATTTCTCCTTAGGCTCGGGGTGTGAAGGAGCAGATGATTAACACTTTCTCTTCTCTTCATCTCACATCAAGCCTTCCTAGATTAAAGAATTGCAGCCAATTTTCCCAGGTTCGAGAGTCAGAACAAAGTTTTGTAGGTATTGTGTATTCTTGTATTAAATCTGCTCAGGTATCGATATAGAAGAGTCCTATTGAATTTGCTATATATGTTTTTATTTCAAGCGTTAATACTGAAAGTTCTCAGTTTGTCACTGATTGCTTGGAATCTGTTTTCTTGAATAAATGCTGGTGGGTATGATTAAGGAGAATCATTAAGCTGTTCTGTGTTCCAAATAAGTGTATTCAAGGGTAAGAGTGTAAGCAGAGAAGGAGTACGGCCCAAGGGAGCAATCTGTGGAGCCAGAGGACTTTTGTAGGTGTTAAGTAAGTATTTCACATCTTGGCAAAGGAGGATGTAGGTACAGAATTCTCAAAGAGAAAAAGGGTTTTTTGAGCGTTCAGCATAGGGAGTGAAGAGATATTTGGTGAGCTTAAAAATTTGACAAATATCCAGGTCAGGATGAGTTGTATCTGAGGCTGCTTTGGGAATATGTGAGAAGAAGTTAATGGAGCTTTGATCCAAACTTTTAATTCCTTTCTGACCACAAGGAGGTTACAGAAGACTGAAAAACAGCAAATGTGGTTCTACTGTTCAAGAAAGGTGTTAGAGATAAATCGGGGAATTACAGACTAGTGAGTCTCACATGAGTGATAGAGAAACTATTGGGGAAAATTCTAAAGGAGCAAATTAATTCCACTTGGAGAGGGAAGGTTTGATCAAGGATTGTCACATGGCTTTGTCAAAGGGAGGTCATACCTTATTCATCTGATGGAATTTTTCGAGGTGGTGATCAGGTGTGTTGAGAGGGTAATGCAGTTGATATAGTTTAAATGGAATTCAACAAAATTTTTGACAAGGTCTCATGTGGGACACTGATGAAAAGGTAAAAGCACATGGGACCCAAAAGTTGGATTCAACATTGACTTAGTGGCAGAAGACAGTGTGGTGGTAGAGGCTGTTTGTGTCCAATGGCGTGCCATGGGGATCTGTGCTGAGTCCCTTTATATTACAAACAAGAAGTGATTAAGTAGAAAACTTGGGGGCATTCTTAAGTAAATTTGTGGATGACACACAGGTTGGTTGGGTGATTGGCAGTGAGAAAGAGTCTTGGGCAACTGGAATATGTAAATGGATTTATCAGATGAGCAGATTAGTGGCAGATGGAACTTAATCCTGATAATTGTGAGGTGATGCATTTTGGAAGAAGTAACAAGACAAAGGAGTGTTCAATGAATGGCAAGACTCGAAGTTCAGAAGGATCTTGGGCTGTTCATCCTAAGATCCTTGAAAGCAGCAAGACAGATTAATAGGGTAGTTAATGGGGCATACACTTCCATTTATCAGTTATGGCATACAAGAGTAAGGAGGTTATGTTGAAGTGATGCAAAACTTTGGTTAGGCCATTGCTGGAGTATTGTGTGCTATAGGACACTATAGGAAGGATGCGATTGCACTGGGAGGAGATTCACCAGGCTATTGTCTGGCTTAGGGCATTTCAACTACTGTATCAAAAACCTGGATAGGCTTGGATCCTTTTCTTCAGAGCAAAGAAGGCTGGGAGGGGGCTTCATTGATCTCTAAGATTGAGAGGCATGGAACAGTGGATGGGAAGCAGCTATATGTGTGCGTGTATGCGTGCGCACATACCAATAACAAGTGGACATAATTTTTGAGGTGGAGGGTCAGAGGTTTAGAGGGGATTTGAGGCATTTCTATCTCATGCAGAAAGTGTTGGGAATCAGCAATGTGCTGCTTAGGAGAATAGTTTAAGTGGGCAACCTCTCAAATGTGTAAAAAGAACGTGGACAAGTACTTGGAATGCCATAACATTCAAGGCTGTGAGCCAAGCGCTGGAAAATGGGTCACCTCTTTTTACAGTATGATTATACATAATGGCTCTTCGATCAGTATCTCACTGAGTTCTTAATGCACTCTGCATGATTACTTTCAAATGTGGAGACTGTTGGAGGCATGTTTGAAACATTTTTAAGGAGATTCTGTAACAACTGTTGAGTGTTGGTTTGTTATTGATGGCTGACCATTCAGCATGACTGCCATTAAAGGAGCATGAGCAGTTAGACCTGATGGTTTGTGCTGACACTTTTAGTATTTGCAACACATCAGCTGACAGGCTGATATCCTAAAGGGAGACTCCCAAATTGACCTGCCTGATTAAGCAGCAGGAAGTACACCAGAGCTCTGCTGGTAGGTGGCACAGCTCCAACTCTGAGAACTCCAGCAGTATTTTTGAATTTAATGTCATTGAATGTAAGGTATTCAAGTGAGGTTAATGTGTATTCCCTGTTGGAAAAAACCGAATTGCACTGGATTTCTCAGTAACTTCTGGAGACTCTTAAGCATAATCATATGCTTCTGTACTTCAAACACTTCACTGATTTAAAAATATGCATATGATGAAAATTGGCAGTTATTTTGTACAGAAGACACCCACAAACAATATTGAGGTCAATGACTTGTTAATTTTTTTGTTTTCAACAAATATTTGAGGGATGACAGGTCCCTGTTCTTAAAATAGTGCATTGGAAATTAAGATCTAATTGAACTGGCTATACAGGCTTCACAATACCAGCAGTTCATGGCTTCATTTGTGTTTTTTAACGGTATGTAGAACTAGTTCTTTATAATTAGCTCTTGCCACAGGGGCAGCAAGGTCAGTATTCATTGCCTATTCCTACATATCCTTGAAAAGTAATTAATAAGCCGACTTTCTGAACTGCGATAGTCCATGTGTTGCAAAAATAATACCACAGTACTGTTGGGTTGGGATTGCCAGAACTTTGATCCAGTGATGCTGAAGGGAATGGTGGTCTCGTTGCAAGTCAAGGTGAAGTGTGATTTGGAGGGGAGCCTGGAGGTCATGATATTTCCATGTATCTAATGCTGTCTTCCTAGGTTTCATAGAATTGAGTGGCTTGAAAACCTACTTTGAGAGCAGCAATGAGTCAAAAACATCAATGTAAGACTGGAGATCTAGACTGCAACTTTAGTTCTCAAAGACATTGTTGAACCACTTGAGTATCCATGACAAGTTCTCAGTTGCATTATTACTTTTACTGGTAGCAGCCTTTTTAGTTCCAACTTAAACCGTTCATTCTCAAGCTGCCATTATGGGATTTGAACTTGCATTCTGTGCATTTTCTTTCATTTAGGTTTTTGATTGCTTGTCCAGTAATGTAACTATTATGCTTCTACACTCTCAGTTATAAACTTGAATGTAGACGTGGCCTTTTGACTTGCAATCTTTTGAGCAATTCCAAATTTTCGTATTTCTTGAATGTGGCTAGTCTAATTCAGGTTAATTTTAATAGCAAACTGCAAACTTGCGGTGCCTGGTCCTTGGTGGGCTGTTTCCAAATCATTTTTTTTTGCACTGCAATTTAAGCTATATTTAATGTACCAGGCAAAACTTGAAAACTGTAAATCCATTTTTGTAAATTAATTGCATCAAGTCCACAATGCAGAGGTTTTCTATTACTGGTGTATGCAGTAACCATATGTTTTAGCCACAAGATCACAGTGACAGAGCCAGCCATTGTTGGTGTCAGTACATTTTGGAAACCTACTGAAACAGTGGGTTTGATTTAATATTGTGTTTTCACTGCATTCATGTAGATTATCAACAAAGAAGGGCCAAATCATGTACTCGCCTAACTCTTCCATTGGTATTAAAAGTAAAATAAAACTGGTGTTTAATGTAGTTTGTAGGGCTTCACTTTTGATGAATAAAAGAACTTTTAAAGAAAATTCATTATTGAAGAATAAAGGGTTAATGCACAAGTTAATTAAATGAACCAGGTAAAGAGTTTGCTTTGTCAAAAAAATCTTTACACTAGCAGAATGACTAATCTTTCTGCTCAACGTGGGCACTTCACTATTTAAGGATCATCAAAGTGAATCTTTGTTCACTGTTCAGAGCCAAAGCCACTTTTAGTTAAGTTGCTTGCTTTTTAGAAGATAGAAACTAAAGGTGGTCCTTTAGTGACTGGAATTATTCAGTTTGCAGGGCAAGAACTAAATTGAAATCCCCCTGGCATGGCAAGAGTGAAATTACAAAGTTAAAAAACATGTTGAAATATACAAACAATACATCTGCCGGCAATTCTCAATCCAGTGAACATCATCGATGTGTAGCATAGTAAGTTCATTTGCTGGTGTCAGATGTGGCTGAATGGCAGTTTTATGTCTTGTCGAAAATTCATGGGTTTGAGTTTCACTTCAGTACAAGTTATTTGTTTGCAAGATTGCATTGCAAGCATTGCCTTTCACATGAGAGGTCCAAGGCCCCAAGTGAATTACAAAATTCCATATTACTAATGAGCTCTACATCTGTCCTGACTAATCTTTGTCTCCCAGTTAATTGTGAGACCTGCGCTCTGTTGAATGCCATTTTTAGGACTTACTGAAGGAACGTGTAGGAAAATAACTCATAAGATGATTTGTATTTTTTGTTATTTGGTCATTATGTTTTGTGGAACTTTGCTGTATACAAAATGGCTAAAGAGTTATTTTGTTATGACTGTAAATACACTTGGTTGTGGAGCACACTGGAATTTCCCTGAGATCGTGAAAGATGCTCTGTAAAGGCAAGCTGTTTCTATCCTTTATTTCTCAATTGGCATGCATGTTGCATCCCAATTATGCAAAGACCTTGCACTGAAGTAGTGTCATGAATATAATTTTAATGAACTTGTCACAGCTGAATAATATGTTTACAGTTGAAGTAAAAAGACTGACAAATCTATTGTAGAAAATTGGGCAAAATCCCAATTAATCTGCTCCATGAGAATCGCAGCATTACTGATGGAAAGGCCAGTTTCAGCAAGTGCCGAAGTCACTATCTTGGTGGGAGGAGAGGGAGATTGGGGCAGGGTCTGATCGGTGGATGGATGATGTCCATGGTGGTGTAGTTGGCAGAAAGAGGCAAGTATGTGGTCAGTTTAATACTAACTCCGGAATTAGGCTATGTGTTCAACCATTTAACTTTTCCTGAGTAATTTAGTTTGTTGGAACCCTGCCAAGTCTCCGATTTTAAACTGGAATTGCCCAGCAAAAAAAATTAAACTGCACAGGCAATTCCTTCAACGTTGAGAATTCACACAGGGTTTCCATTGTACAGCTTCTATCTGAGCTGAAATAATGACTGTCTGGCAGTGGACAATCTGGCTCTTATTTTTTTAAACTCTACAATTTCATTGCCACAGGTCCTGTTTAGAAATTAAGCCTTATGAACTGTTCTGCTCTGTGGCTATGATAAGTTGGTTGCATCTTTTGCCTCTGAGTCAGAAGGATCCAGATTCAAAAGCCCCTCCGGAGCACAAAAACTCCAGTACCATAGGGTGTCCCAGGCTCTAGTTGAAAAAAGAACAAAGTGGCTGCACAGAGATTGGATGTGTTAGTTGTAATCTTCCAAATGTTCCCAGGTTCTGGGAGGTTGGAAAACTGAATATTTAACACTTTTTTTGTTTAAGAAGAGAGAGCAATAAAAAAGCACGAGACTAGGAGCCTGTTTGCCTGACATCTGTCATTTGAAAAATGCTAGAATCCATTATTTAAGGGAGAGTAATAGAACATTTAGAAAATCATAATCGTTTTGTCAGAGTCAATATAGCTTTGTGAAAGGGGACTTGTGTTTGTTAAATTTATTAATATTTTTGAGGATGTAATGAACATGTGAATAAATGGGAATTGGTAGTTATAGTACACTTAGATTTCCAAAGACCACCTTTTAAATGTGACATATGAGATTACGACACATATATGGTGCTTGGAATGATATTAACATGGACTGAGGGCTGGTTAGCTAATAGGAAGCAGTTTGGACAAATGGGTCATTTTAAGGTTGGCAAACTGAGACTAATGGAATGCTGTAGGGATCTGTGGGTCTAAACTATTTATTATCTACAGGGTTGACTTGGATGAAGGAATCAATTTTATCATATTAGGATGGGTAGGAAACAATTGTTTTGTAATTCAGGACTTCAACATTGCTGGAAACAGAGGCCTATATTGCAGAAACCTTTTTGTCTTGTACACCTTGGGACTGATACAAATACTCTCCTTTTAAATCTGTCACCATTATCCTTCTCTTTGACAATCGCCTCTTGACCTCCCTGTCCCTGCCAACTACTTACCCCATCTTCAACCCTTTCTTCTTTACAATGCCTCTTGTATGTCATTTCAAGCTGGGACAACAGAAATCTATTCAGTCCGATCGTTCACCCTATACATCAAGATAATTTTTTTGTCTTATGACATCTTGTTGTGCCAATCAATATCATTAACATGCAATAATTAAAATTGACTAATTTAACATTTTAAAAATAATGATTTAATGGTAAATAGTCATTTCATACAGTAATTTAATAATAATAACATTGATTTCTAAAAGACTTCCTCTGCCACATTCAGTGAGTTCATTGTTGATCTGTGAGCAAATTCTATGTACACAACTGTGTCCCATATTGCTTAATACTTGCTGCATTTTCCCAAATTATAATTGTAATTTAGTCAATAAATTGGTGTGGGAAATGTCCATAGCTATTAAATCACCACTATTTTTAATTCACCTGCATTTTTGTCTCAAACATATTTTGTTGGAACCATGTTTCTCAGCTTATCAAAGTAATCTGTTTAACTTTTAAAATTATTTAATTGTTCCCATGATTTAGAAATAACAACTTGGTGTTAGCTGATCATTGAGAGTAAAAAGGTTACTTCACTTATATAACTGCTTCATTTGTTTAACTCCTTTTATGATTTTGAAGAGAAAAGCTATTGAATTGGAAAAATATTATGTTGAAACATTCATTCTTCTTTAAATTGTGACATAACTTCACCTGTGCAGCACCCCAACACCAACTCCCTGTCCTACCACCACCCCACGCCAAAAGTTTTCGATCAACTTTGGTTAAAGCTCACCCTGTCGCCGCCTTTTCAAAGTGCTTATGGAGGTGCTTCTCCATGATGTTATTTCCTCTTTCCTTCAGTCCTCTCACTGTATCCTTCCAGCTCAGGTGCAAGGAACTCAGAGGTATCACCGAATGCTTAAAATGTGCTGCAGTAAGACTTACAGCACAGGAACAGGCAATTTAGCCCACCATGCTGACCATGACACCATTCTAAACTAATCACACTTGATGGGACACCATTTTTAGTTGCCAGATGCACTATGTTTATAAAAAGCATAAACTTATTTGCTTGTGTTTTGTTTTCTTAAACTAGGGAATCGTGGTTAGTTAAGAAAAGTGAACATGGACGACGGGAAGCCTGTGTGGGCTCCACATCCCCTGGATGGGTTCCAGCTGGGTTCCATTATTGACATTGGTGTTGACTCCTTAACAATTGAACCTTTGAATCAAAGAAACAAGGTGAGCATGATACTCAAATGTTATTTACATTGGCTATCTATGAATTGTTCTGTTTTGGGACATCCTGAGAATATGAAAAGAAATGGCAAGTTCACGCTGATTTGCGTCCACGATGGATTATTGCATGTGCAATGTGCAAAACATTGAGTGACATTGGCAAGTTACAAGATCAACCCACATGGTGGTGCTTCCAGTCTAGGTAATTTTCCTGTTAGGTGCTGGAAGTAGCTGTTGGCATCATTCCTTGGGGCCATCCTGTCAATGACTTTAAATCTGATCATTTGATTTTCTGTTGAGGGGTTTAGTTCCCTCCGATTCACTCTGTCAAGGAGCCACACAATTTTGTACATCTTAATCAAATTCACATGCTTCAACGAAAACAACCTATTCCATGCAAGTTTTCCTCCGAGCTGAAATTCTCCATTGTGAGCAATGTCCTTTTAAGTTACCTCTGCACACTATGCAATGTGATCAAATGCTTTCTTTAATATGGTGACCAGAAATCTAACCACAACCTAAAGAATGTTACAACTCTAATGTCACCTTCCTGCTTTCTATTCCCTGGCATTGAGTCAAAAACATTGGCTAGGTTTGAGTTATAGGGAGAGGCTGAATAGACTGAGGCTTATGAGCTGGAGTGTCGGAGTTTGAGGGGTTACGTTATAGAGGTTTATAAATCATGAGGGGCATGGATAGGGTGAATAGCCAAGGTCTTTTACCCAGGGTAGGGCAATCCAAAACTAGAGGGCATGGGTTTAAGGTGAGAGGAGAAAGATATAAAAAGGATCTGAGGGGTAATTTTTTTTATGCAGAGGGTGGCCGTGTATGGGATGAGCTGCCAAAGGAAATGGTGGAGGGTGTACAATTACGTTTAAAATGTATATGAATAGAAAAGTTTATAGGCATATGAAACTAGATTATATTGGGGAGTCTGGTCAGCATGGATGAGTTGGATCAAAGGGTCTGATTCCATGCTCTCTGATTCTGACTCTAAAATAAATATAAGTATTTGTTATGACACCTTTACCATCAGTGACCTGTGGACATGTGTGTGGGAAATTGTGTCTCACGCGCTTGAGTTTTTTTGAGGAAGTACTCAAAACAATTGAGGGCAGAGTGGTAGACATGGTCAATCTGACTTTACTAAAACCTTTGACAAGGTTCTACATCGTAGACTGATTAGTAAAGTTAGATCACATGGATTCAGGGAGAACTTGTTGATTGGATGCAAAATTGGCTTGACAGTAGGGGACAGAGGATGGTGGAGGGTTATTTTTCAAACTGGACGCCTGTGACCAGTGGTGATCTGTTGGGTTCGATGCTGGGTCCACTTATGTTTGTCAATTATGAGAATTTAGGAAGAATGGTTAGTGAGTTTGTGGATAACATCAAAATTGGTGGTGTAGTTGACAGTGAAGGAAGATTACAAAGGGATCTTGATCAATTGGGTCAACAGGCTGAGGAGAGGCAGATGGACTTTAATTTGGATAAATGTAAAGTATTGCATTTTGGTAAAACAAACAAAGGCAGGGCTTATACAATTAATGGTAGGTCCCTGAGACACCTCCAGGATTCAAGTACATAGTTCTTTGAAAGTTGTGTCACAGGTTGATATGGTGTTTAAGGTGTCCAGCAGGCTTACCTTCATTGCACAGACTGTTCAGTGTCGAAGTTGGGATGTCATATTGAGGTTGTACAAGACACTAGTGAGGCCATTTTGAAGTACTTTGTACAGTTCTGGGTAATAAATTATAAAGGGTTCAGAAAAGATTTACAATGCTGTTGCTGGGACTGGAGGGTTTGCTTATAAGGTGAGGCTGGATAGGCGGGGACTTTTTTCACTGGAGCGTAGGAGGATGAGGGGTGACTTATTGAGGTTTATAAAATCATGATGGGCGTGGATAAGGTGAATAGCAAATGCCTTTTCCCTATGGTGAGGGAGTTCAAAACTAAGGGTGATTTTTTTTAAGGTTCGAGGAGGGAGATTTAAGAGACTTGAGAAACATCTTTCTCACACAGATGGTTTGTATGTGGAATGAATTGTCAGAAGAAGTGGTGGATGCAGATACATAAAATCATTGAAAAAACATCTGGATATGTACATGAATAGGAAAGGTTTAGAGGGATATGGACCAAATGCAGGCAAGTGGGACTAGTTTAGTTTGGGAAACTTAGTTGGCATGGATGAGTTGGACTGAAGGGTCTGTTTCCATGCCAAATGACTCTGCTTCAGGTTCTTGCTCTTGCTCTCATTACCTTACCATGTGCAATACATCTCCTGCTCTCGATATCCAGCCTGAAATGTCCTACCTCATATTTCTCTGCACTGATCTGTTTACCAGTTACCACTCCTTTATCCAGTCAGTTGAGATCTTCAGCTTTATTTCATCCTTCTCAATGCATAGCCAATATTGGTAGGATATGCAAATATCTCACTACATTTAAGTCGAAAAAGCAAAGGACCTACTTCTAAGCCTGCAGAATTTTACTCGAGCTGCCTTCTAATCATAAAAACATCTTGTGGAATTTGGATCCAAAATTAACTGGAATTAAATGGGAACACATTTGTTCTAAACCTGCTCTGACAACCTTGAAAATCCCCTCTGGCTATTTTACCTCCAAAGTAGTTCTTTCCTTCCTACTTCTGTGAAATCGCACCTTGGTTTAATAATGTTAGGTGTTCTTCAGTTTCTTATTTCTGGTCTTACTTTGTCCTTTTTCCATAATTTACTTATGTTTAATGTAGTTATGATTGCTATTTAAAACAGGTTCTTCCACAGATATTCCTACATTAAACTGAACTAAGCCCAGAATTGCTGTTCATTTTACTATGCTTGTTAAGCACTTGCTGGAAAGGTTTCCATAAAATCCCTTGAGGAATTCTGTGCCTTCTATACATATTGTCATTTTCAATATTAGAATACGTGAAAATCTCTAACAATTGTTGGCTATCATTGTAATGTTTGTACATAATGAGCTGTAATGAATGTAAGTTGGATTCTTCAAATATCATGATATTAATGCCCAGTTTCTTATTTTGTGGGAGAAGACATGAGCATTGCCACATCAAGAAGAAGCATCCCTCTCATTAGCCATGATTTACCTTTTTACCAATATT
Organism: Chiloscyllium plagiosum; assembly: GCF_037043375.1. Classification (NCBI taxonomy): domain Eukaryota; kingdom Metazoa; phylum Chordata; class Chondrichthyes; order Orectolobiformes; family Hemiscylliidae; genus Chiloscyllium; species Chiloscyllium plagiosum. The sequence continues at coordinate 83,183,165 of NW_028270148.1, read as the reverse complement.
GAAAACATTTTTATAAATCTTCCAACCTAGCCAACATCCTTTCTGCATACCCTGTAATCTGGAATATTGATGGAAATAACATATTTCCCAGATTGTATATTCAGTCTTTTAATGTTAGAATGCCAGTGGCTTCATATTTCATTCTGGGATTTGAGCCGGAGATTTAGGCTAGCAACACTGGGGAATACTGGAGATACTATCATTCTGATGCTCTTAGATAAACACTTGGCAAATAAAATATAATGTGGGCAAATGTGAGGTTATCCTACTTTGGTTGCAGAAGCAGGAAAGCCGATTACTTGAATGGTGGCAGTTTAGGAGAAGGTGAGCTGCAACGAGACCTGGATGTCATGCTGAAGGCTGTCATGCAGTTGCAGCAGGCAGTGAGAAAAGCAACAGCATGCTGGCTTTCATAGTGAGAGGATTTGAGGTTAGGAGTAGGAATGTCTTACTGCAGTTATACAGGGCCTTGGTGAGGTCACACCTTGAGTACTGTGTGCAGTTTTGGTTTCCTAGTCTGAGGAAGCATGTTCTTGCTACTGGGGGAGTCCAGCAAAGGTTCACCAGACTGATTCCCGGGATGGCTGTGCTGACATATGAGGAAAGACTGGATTGACTGGGCTTGTGTTGGCTGAAATTTAAAAGAATAAAAGGGGACCTCATAGAAACATATATAAAATCCTGATGGTACTGGACAAGCTAGATGCACAAACAATTTTCCCAATGAGGATGTCCAGAACTAGGGATCACAATCTAAGAATAAGGGGTAGGCCATTCAGGGCTGTGGTGAGAGAGAATTGTTTCACTCAAGAGTTGTGAACCTGTGTAATCCTCTCCTGCAGGAAGCTGTTGGAGCAAGTTCATTAGATATATTTGTGAATGGCAGAACCCCAAAGAGTATTGATATGCAGAGGGATCTGGGTTTGTAGGCCCACAGATCCCTGAAGCTGGCAGCATAGGTAAATAAGGTAGTAAAAAAGGCTTATGGCATGGCGGCCTTCATTGGAAGGATAGACAAGTTATGCTGCAGCTTTATAGAACTTTAGTAGGCTACACTTGGAATATTGCACATAGTTCTGATCACCACACTACTAAAAGGATGTGGATGATTTTGATAGAGTACAGAATAAGTTTATTAGGATGTTGCCTGGTGTGATTTTAGTTATAAATAGAGCTTGGATAGACTGAGTTTGTTTTCACTGGAATGCAGGAAGTTGAGGGGTGACCTAATAGAATTCCTAAGATTGTGAATGGCAGGGATAGAGTGGAGACTTTTTTTTTCCCAGGGTGGACGGGTCAATTACTAGGAGACCGGTTCAAGGTATGAGTGGGGAAGTTTAAAAGAGCTGTGCGAGGCAAGTTTTTGACACACAGGGTGGTGAGTGCCTGGAACGCATTGCCAGAGGTGGTGGTGGAAGCAGATACAATAGCAACATTTCAGAAGGAGTTGGATGAATACTTGAAAAGGAAGGGAATAGAGGGATACGGATCCTGTAAGTGAAGACAGGGCAAAATGTGGCGGTGCAGGCTTGACAGGTCAAACTGCCTACTCCTGTGTTTTGTATCCCTCTTTGTTCTAAGAGGGAGCTGGACGTGGCACTTGCAACTAAAGTGATCTAGAGGTATGGGGAGAGAGTGGGAATGGGATACTGAGATTACATGATCAGCCATAATTTTTTTGATTTGAAGGTGCAGGCCAAAAGGGCCAAATGGCCTCGTGCACTTATTTTCTGTTTATATAAGCATTAAAGCTTCCATGGTACTATTTCCCAGTGGTTAACTATTTATTTTTAACTTCCAAAAACTGATTTGCCCAGCTATTCATTTCATTTCAGTTTAAAACTGCTGTTTTTCTACACAGCAACATTAATTCCTTGGCCAAAGACATTTTTGTGATGGCCTCTGGATGTGAAAGATACTATATAAAAGGAAGCTTTTACTTGGCGAATTCAGACTGAATTAATGACTGCCACAAAAGCTAGTCTTATTTATTATGTCTGTGGTTGTGCTAAGAAAAAAAACTTTGAAGTAAATTTAATTGATGGACATGTGGAAGGATAATTTCACTAATGAATTCTATTCCTTTTGGGTTTTCATTCCAGTGCGGGTGTAGGCAATGAGGACAAGTTAGAATATTGTTGTCGAGTGCGTGGTTTAAGATTATTTGTTTATCGATGAGAATCCATTTGAAATTAATTCTGAGGAAAATATTTAATTATTTGAAATATATCTCCATAAAGTGTGTCATCATGTGAAAGTTAACAATGTTTACCTTAGAATGGGGAGAAAATCCGTTTGCCTGTTGGTTTACATCTGTTGAAAATGACTGTTACGGGCTGGGTCAGTTCTACATTGTTTTCTTGATTCACCAGTTGATGTCTTCCTCTTGCAGATTTAATCAGTTATAGAAAATTTCAATATAGGTACTTTTGCTGTCTGCTGGAGACAGCTTCTAACTTTGGTTTTCGGTGTTGTTTTAAATTGCCTGGGGAAACTTAATGTCCACATCTTACCTATTTGGTAAAATGTTTTATGTCATGGAATATAAGTTGTTTACTGCCCACGGAGACCCAAGGTAATTCAGAAGTGACATCACTGCATTAAAATATCTCCCACACGCTTGGGATTTCACATGTCACTGAGCATAACACTTGTTTTTCTTTTTTAGAAAGCTGCCCACTGTTGATTTTATAGTGTTGACAACACACAATATTTTGAGTAAATCATTTTGTGAATTTCTGTGAGATAACAGTTCAGGCATCCCCAAAATCTTTCTCATATGTGGATTAGGATTACTATTTCCTGAAGCCAAAAGAATACTTTAAGCGGAATAAAATTCTTTGGTTATTTCCAGATTTTTTCTTCTGACTTTATTTCAGATTTACAGCATTTTGCTGGGCATAGGTGGAAAAGCCTGGACATTGAAAACTAATGCAACGTGGCAATTACATTACATGCTCTGACAATCCTCTGTGTAGAGGCTAAACACATTGTTTGATATATTTACATATAACATTGAAGCAAAAAAGCACAAGGCATTACAAAAAAAATCCACGTGCATCTAATATATTTATTACTAGTTTGACTGTTTAAAACCACCTGTTTGCAGCTCCATATAGAATATTCTTAGTGACAATCTGATTTCTTCCTATTCTACCAACTGAATGAGAGTGAGTCTCTTGTGTGTCTCTGGGGTGTGTTCTTTTGATGCAAAAGCACTCTTTTTGACGATTATTCTTAAGCTATGAAAAAAATCACAGTAAACATTGGACTAATGAGGCATGAACGATGTCTTGTTTTGGTGTTTACACCTCCCCTGTTAGACTTACCACCTTTAAAAGACAAAATTACATCATGAGACAATTATTAGCAAGAGATATACAAGTGGAGCAGCAATGGATGCAAACAAAGTACTATGACCTATGAGGACAGGAACCCATTTGGCACATCTATTTTCCACTCCGTACAATAATGAAGTCCCGTTTCATGCAGCTGGCTATTGACCATTTGTAGTCGAGTGAAATGAGTTTTTCAGTGACACCATGTCTTATTTGGATTTCCCATAATTATCTGAACATCACAAAATAGTCCTTATTTCTAGGACCAATACTTTTCTTTTTTTGTGCACAGTGCAGTACCCTGTTTAGGCTAATTTGCTTGAATTTCCTAATCCTTACGGAGTCATCAGGTGCATCACTCCTAGATTATAGTGAAAGGTTTGTTTGCTTAAAAATTGCCAACATTAAAATTGTAGTGATTAACACCAAAATCCATTTCCTATGATCGGGAATGGTGCTGTTTCCAAGCTTGATTTAAGTAGTACTGAATGTGACCATCTACCCATGCTCTCAGCTGTTGCAATCTATTTTGAAGTGGCCTTGTTAGAATACACACATCATGACAAGACAAATCCAAATAAAAATTCAGTACAAATTTATTTAATCCTCAATAGTTTAATGAATTGCAATTAGAATAAGTTTCATTCTCTTCAACATTAGTCACTGGATTTTAAGAACATCTTAATCTTAAAGAGCAACGCTTTCCAACAGTTAGCACTTGATTATTTTTCTTCTGAACGTTGTTACTTTCATATTGTTTTCTTGGGAGGGCAAATTAAATTGCTCCCAAATGTACATTCCTTTTCCTATCTCCCATCTAGCCTTGGGAAATATTGTTTCTAGTCTTACAAAAAACAGCATCTTTGCGCCTAAAGCTATCTTGTAAAAGGCTGTACAGATTGCAAAAAAAAACGGTAGCGCACATTATATGCAACATTTTAGGTTTAACATGTTTCATCATCTCTAATTGTTCTTGAGTGTAGATCTCAGCAGGAATTGAAACAGCTTGTGTGAGGAATAAAAGCAACATTAGATTAAAAAAAAAATACCAAATTTGGTTTCTTGAAATGAACAGTTTTAAACTTTGTAACAACGCATTCTTTTTATTATTCTTCTCTCACTAACAAGGAATCTAGTCTCTTGTCCATCACAGCTATGTGAACTAATCTTGTGTGAGAAGCAGTATTTGCATCTTAAGGCTGTTCTGCTGAATGATGTTACTTGACTGTTACAAGATACCCCACCTCCAATCTTTGCATTTTTGCAACCTGAATTTGAGCGTATGCACGATTCTTCACTGAATGTACCATGAAACACTCACTTCAAATTGTATACAAAGTAATTTTCACACCTTGTGATGACTTTTTTATCATTCAGAAGTAAAGCAAAAATCTCATTGTATTGTGCGCTTGATGTTTTCAGGATGTTCCCACAGTTTCATTTGAGAATTTGCAGGATCCAGCATTGGGTTCTTTGCTGTTCGAAGACTAAATTATTTATACCACAGTGTGAGGTATATGTGTTAAAGAAGCTTCCAGATGAAAATTATGGTTGATCACGAAGATAGCTACAGTCTTCAAGAAAATTTCAATAGACTGACCAAGTGAGCAGGAAAGTGGCAAATGACATTTAGTTTGGCAAAGTGTGTGGTAATTTACTTTGGGGAGGATGGAATGGAGACATGTGAATACACGTTAAAGGTTAAGGTTCTGACTCAGGAGTGGTGGAGCAGAGCGACCTTATGATGTGTGTATGTAGAAAGTCACAGGACAGGCATATGGGATACTTTTCACTTCAAACTAAAATTTAGGTTATAAGAGAGCAGAGGTAAAACGGTTACAGCTGGAGTAGGGTCTTTAGATTCCAGTTGACCGTGATTGTGGTGGCAGCCCTCTGTGAAAATTCAGTTTACTGGCCAATTTGCTGGCTTCCTGGCATTATGGTGCACCTGGTCACTTTCCTGCAGAGAGAATGGGGTCAGCACAGCTGCCTGATCACAAGTGGTGTGTAACCAGTTGCACTAGTCAGTTGAGGTGTATTGTCAGAATTGCCTCTGAACCCCCTAAAGCAAAAGGGATGAGATCAACTGCCTGAAGGACTACTGGCTGGGTGGGTCCAGGCTATCTTTGAGCTGTAACTGCTGCTAACTCTGTGGAGGCAGTCCCCCTCTCTGTGTGGTGATGTCGCTGATAAAACATTTTTTAATATTAAAAAGTGTACGGAATTGGAGAGGTTGCCTCAAAATGGTGTGGTCCTTCTTACCTCATCTATAAGCCACTGTTCCTTCAGTGTTGCAGGGTCTCCCATTGGCCCTCCAGCTTCGAGACACCATCCATTGTTGCTAATTCAACAGTCCACCCTCTGACCACTAGAGATGACCAATTTGGGGAAAATCATTTAGAGTCTGGTCTCCCAAACAGTGCAGTATTGTGACCCTTCATTGACCCTGATGCTGAAGTCCTGACCTGGAGGATAAATTCCTGCTGTACATGTGTGATCTGTAATCCAAGTGTGATTTAATCAAATAGTATCTCTTTCTTAGCTTTCCAGTCCTATCCCTTCAGTAATGAGCTCCATTCTTGAATGGCTTAATAACCTAGGCTGCTACATTATGGCCTTATTGGCATCTCCAATTCTTTCTGCTGTTCTGTCATTTTCGACCCATTTCTAAGGAGTACGATGGCTGCCTTATTTTAGATTAGATTAGATTCCATACAGTGTGGAAACAGACCATTTGGCCCAACAAGTCCACACCGACCCTCTGAAGAGTAAACCACCCTGTGCTATTTCCCTCTGACTAATGCACCTAACACTATGGGCAATTTAGCATGGCCAATTCACCTGACCTGCTCATCATTGGACCGTGGGAGGAAACCGAGCACCTGGAGGAAACCCACGCAGACACGGGGATAATGTGCAAACTCCCCACAGTTGTCCGAGGCTGGAATCGAACCTGGGACCCTGGTGCTGAGAGGCAGCAGTGCTAACCACTGAGCCATTCTTCTGACAGAAATGGTCCACCTATGCTCATCTGTGTTGAGGTTTATTTGCCAATTGCACTCATCCTGAAAAGGTCATAGATTTGTTCGCTGAGCAGATATTTTTCTGTTTTTCTGCACATGTTTCATCATCTCGCTAGGTGACGTCGTCAGTGCTCCTCTGGTAGAGCATTGGTGGTCTGAGCTGCCTGGTATTTGTGTCTCTGTCACCTCTGTTTGGTTCATTCCTACATAGGAACATAGAATTTAGGAGGAGCAACCCATATAGCCCTTCATACAGAAGGATTGTAGCTGATCTGATTGTGGGCTCAACTTCAGTTTTCTATGCTTCCACCCCCTCTCAAAATAAAATCTTGGCTCTCTGGTCTATCAGAAATCTTGTCTAGCTCAGCCTTATATCAACGTAATGATGCAGCCTCCATTGTCATCTTGGGAAACGAATTCCACAGACTAAATTCTATCAAAGAAAATATTCCTCCTCATCTCCATTTTAAAAGGAGTATTTCTTATTCCTGAACACTCTGCCCTTGATTCCGTTCTGTCTTACAGGAAGGAATATCCTCTTAGAGTGTACTTTGCCAAATTTCCTCAGGTTTGTTTGTTTTTGATATTATATGACCACATAATTTGTAGGATCACATCTTATTCCTCTAACTCCAATGGGTATTGGCCCACACTATTCAAATCCTTCTCGTTCATGTCAAGAGTGGATTAAGTGTACCTTTTATGAAATGCTTTAAAAATATTTATATCCGGTTTCAAATAAGGAGACCAAATTTGTACAAAGCACAGAGAATGAGAAAGGGGGGGGGGGGGGAAGAAAAAAAAAGTTCCAGATTACTTGAATAAAATGTTTTCAGCTTGGTTAACGTGAGTTAGATTCCAGTAAAGTCTATATCTAGTCGAACTCCTTCTGTTCATCTGTTTGCAGGAGCTCAGTTGTAGTCAAGTTGCAGATGAAGGTTATAAACCAGGAATTAGATAACATTGCAGACAAAATTATGGACTTTTTCAGAAATCAGACTCTTGAGAGAGGTCAAAATTAGCAGTATGCTCAGTTAAGCCCAGAGCTGCTTTTATTGTTGATTGCCCTGATGGTATAAGCAGACTGAAAAAATAAGTCAAAAACTGCATAATTAAAGACAATTCAAATTAACAGTTGTCATGTTACTACTGTGGGTTTTCTGGCTTAGCCACTCAGCAAACAGTGTGTTTTGGTACCCTGGTGAAACTATTCTGTTTTGTTGCAAACAATTGTGCAAACATTAGTGCCATCTCGTGCACAATGTATTTCAGTTGTTTGCTTTGTTCTGAATGAGCTGAAGTAGACATTCTGGCCAGTGTTCCTGTGTTGGCTTGACTGGAATATTCATATAAATGGGAAGTGAGATGTTCCAGAATGGCGATGGGTTAGATTTATCCAGGTAATTGGTTGGATATTTCTACAACAGAAATGTACCCATTCTGTGTTCGATAGCAGCCATCTTTGAACCACCTTTTGAGTAGTCTCACATACAGGTGTGTGTGTGGGTGTGTAGATTTAAATAGGTCTGAAAGGTGCTGAGAGAAATTGTTTGGAAAACTGAGGTAATGCATTTGGGCCGTGGGAGCAAGGCAAGGGAAAATGCAAAAGGTGTAAAACTGAGAAGTATGGAATAAACAAGGGGACCTTGGAGTACAGTTTTCCAGATCTCTGAAGGTAGCAGAAAAGGTGAGATGTTTAACAGTGCATGTGAGATAAATCTGAACCTACAGTATTAAAGGATAGAGATTATATTGAAATTGTCAAAAACACTGGTTATTCCACAGAGAATTGTGCAACCATCCTCGCTAAAAATGCTGGACATATAGAGTCATAGAGATGTACAGTATGGAGATAGACCCTTCGGTCCAACCTATCCATGCCAACCAGATATCCCAACCCAATCTAGTCCCACCTGCCAGCACCCGGCCCATATCCCTCCAAACCCTTCCTATTCATATACCCATCCAAATGCCTCTTAAATGTTGCAATTGTACCAGTCTCCACCACATCCTCTGGCAGCTCATTCCATACACGTACCACCCTCTGTGAAAACGTTGCCCCTTAGATCTCTTTTATACCTTTCCTCTCTCACCTTAAACCTACGCCCTCTAGTTCTGGACTCTCCGATCCCAGGGAAAAGATTTTGTCTATTTATCCTATCCATGCCCCTCATAATTTTGTAAACCTCTATAAGGTCACCCCTCAGCCTCTGAGGGAAAACAGCCTCAGCCTGTTCAGCCTCCCCCTATAGCTCAAATCCTCCAATCCTGGCAACATCCTTGTAAATCTTTTCTGAACCCTTTCAAGTTTCACAACATCTTTCCAATATGATACGTTTCAGCATCTTTCACAGTCCCAACCATGAAATCCTATGTCTTCAACCAATCAGTTAACTTGATATGACAAAAAGAAATAGCTACGCACACTTGTCACAGCAAAGATGATGTACTTGAATGTGGTCCTGTCCACTGATTCCAAGCAGTCCCAGAGATTGTCTTCCACAACCTTGGACCCGCATTGTACTTCCTTTTGTGAAGGATCCTCCCGTTTCAACTTCTGCTTGTAAGCTGGGAAGAGGAACACAGTGCTGTGATCTGATTTTCTGAAGTGTGGGCAGGGAATGGAGTGGTATGTATCTTTGGTTGTGTAACAGTGGTCCATGATGCTTGGCCATCTGGTGGGGCAGGAGGTGTGTTGGTGGTGTTTTGGCAGAACCCTCTAAAGGGTGGCCTGGTTGAAGTCGCTGACCATGATGAGTAGGGCCTCATGGAATTTCATCTCTAGAGTGTTTGTGGCAGTGTAAATCACGTCCAGGGCATTTTTCACATCCACACTGGGTGGGATGAAGACTACTGTCAGGATGGCAGAGGTGAACTCTCGTAGGAATAAGGGATGGCATTTTACTGTAAGGTATTCCAGATCAGGGGAGCAGTGGCTTGTCAAGGTCACTAAGACCGAGCACTAGGAAGTGTTGATCAGGAAGCATGCCCCATCAACCTTTTCCTTGTCCGAGGATTATGTGCAGTTCACATGATGTATGGAGTACCCATCAGCTTGTAGGGCGCAGTCGGGAATGACCGGTGTGAGCCAAGTCTCCTTGGAGCAGAGCACACAACAGTCTCTCAGTTCCCTCTGGTAGGTAAGTGGTGGAGGGAGTGTGTATTGGTGGATGTGGTACCAATTATGCAGGCTGCTTTGACTTAGATAGAGGCAAGCTTCTTGTGTTGCTGGAGCTGCACTCATCCAGGCAAGGAGAGAGTATTCCATCACGTTCCTGAGTTGTTCCTTGTAGATTGTGGCCCAGCTTTGGGGAATCGGGAAGTGATTCTTATCCTGTGACTTGCTCTTAGCATAGTAGAATCCCACGGTGTGGGAGCAGACCATTCAGTGCATCGAGTCCACACTGCCCTTCCGAAAAGCATCCAACTCACTCATTCCCCCACTTTATCCCTGTAATCTTACATTTCCCATGGCTAATTCCCCTAGCCTGCACATTCGTAGACATCATGGGCAATTTAGCAGGTCAATCCGCCTATCCTGCACATCTTTGGATTGTGGGAAGAAACCAGATGAAACCCATGCAGACACGAGGAGAATGTGTAAACTCTACACAGATGGTCGTTCAAGGATGGAATCATACCCAGATTGCTGGTGTTGTGAGGCAGCAGTGGTAAGTACTGAGCCACCATGTTGTCTGTTGTAGCCATTGTATTATATGCCAAGTCCAATGGCAGCTCCAGAGTGTTGTTGGGGGATTCTGTGATGGTAACACTACTGAATGTCAAGGGGTGGTGGTTGGATTGACACTTTCTGATGATGGTCATAGGCTGGCATTTGTGTGGAGTGAATGTTATTTGCCACTGGTCAGCCCAAATCTTGATATTATCTTGATGTTGTTGCACTTGAACATGGACTGCTTCGGTATTTGAGGAGTCATGAATAGTACTGAACATTATTGCAATCATCAACCAACACCTCAATTTCTGACCTTCTGGTGGATGAAATTGAAGATGGTGGGGCCTAGGATACTACCCTGAGGCACTCCCACGGAGATGCCCTGGAGCTGAGACGACTGACATCCAATAGCAACAACCATTTTCTTTTATGTTTAGGTATGACTCCAACAAGTAGAGTTTTACCCCTGATTCCCATTGCTTTTGGTTTTGCTAGGGCTTTTTGATGTTTCACTCCCTCTCACCTAACTTGTGGAATTCAGCTCTTTTGTCCATGTTTTAACCAAGGCTGTAATAAAATTAGGAGTTGTGTGGTCCTGGCAAAACCCAAACTGGGTGTCAGAGCAGATGGTTGCCAAGCAATACTGCTTGATAGCCCTGCTGATACCTTCTATCATTTTACTGATGGCGAGCAAACAGATGGGATGGTAACAGCCAGGTTGAAATTGTCCTGCTTTTTGTGTGCAGGACATAGGTGGGCAATTTTCTACATTGTCAGGAGGTTGCCAATGGTGTGGCTGAATGTCAAGAACTTGGCTGGGGGAAGTGGCAAGTTCTGGAGCACAAGTCTTCAGTACTGTTGCTGGAATGCTGTCAGGACCCATTGCCTTTGCAGTATCTAGTGTGTCCAACTGTTTCTTGATATCACATGAAGTGACTTGAATTGGCTGTAAACTGGCCTTTGTGATGTTAGGGACCACTGGGGGAGGCCAAGATTGGTTCTCCACTTGGTGCTTTTGACTGAAGATTGCTGCAAACAATTGAACTTTGAATTGTGCTGGGCTCCTCCATCACTGAGGATGGGGGTATTTGTGGAGCCATCTCCTCCAGTGAATTTTTTAATTGCCCTTCACAATTCATGACTAGATGTGGCAGAACTGTAGACTTTAGCTCTGATCCATTGGTTGTGGCATTGCTTAGCTCTGTCTGTCACTTGCAACTTCTGCTGTTTGTCACACAAGTAGTCCTGTTTAGTAGCTTCACAAGGTTGACACCTTATTTTCAGATATGCCTGTACTGCTCCTGGTATGCACACTCCATTGCACCAGGTTAATCCCCCAGCTGGATAGTAATGTTTGAGTGGGATGTGCTGGGCCATGAGGTTGCAGATTTTGCTGGAGTACAATTCTGTTGCAGCATCTCCTAAATACACACGCCAAATCTCTGTTACAAAATTGGACACGTTCTTTTGTCTTTTGATAATTCTTGTCTGGCAAATAGATTTTCCTTCCATTTCAAATAGAAATGTTCAAAGATTTTTAAAAAAAAAATACATTATGCTCTGTGTAATGATTTTTCTCTCATTGTTTGCAGCAATTTCCTGGCAATTAACTTTTTATTCCTGGAGCCTAGAGGGCAATAACATATTTTAAACAATTCCCTCTAGATTTTCAGTTTGTACATTTAGAATCCATACGTAGAATGGTAATAACACAGATGGACCCCATTCAGCCCAATGTAAGCAGGCCAATTCACTGTTCCCTGTAGTCTGGCAACATTTTTTCTTATCAGGTGCTTATCAAATTCCATTTTGTAAGCCATAATTTATTTTTTTTTCTACCACATTCTCAGACTGTATAGTCCAGATGCTAAGCACTGACTGTGTAGAAAAGCTTTACTTCATGCTGCCTGTTGGTTATTTTGTCTTTGTTTCTAATCAGTATCATCTTCTTCTGTTTTTGGCTCCTTTGCCAATGGGTGCACTTTCTATCTAGACCCATTATGATCTTGAATACATCTTTTGTTACAATCGCGGGAAAGATTAGTATCTTTTTTTAACTCCGTTATCAACTGAAGAAACCATGTGACCTAATTCTACACTTTAAACAAAATCCTCTACTGTATGAGTTAAATAGTGAATGTTACTAACTTGAGCACTATTTCATCTTGCACTCAAAAAATTGCAACAACAAACTTTGCCTGCTTCCAACTAAAGGTGATTCCCCTATGTGTGACAGGATTTTGATCTCTTTTTCTGGGATCAAAATAATGAGTGGAATAGATAGAGTCAATAGCCAGAGACTTTTCCCCAGGGCAGGATTGACTGGTACGAGAAGTCATAGTTTGAAGATATTAGGAGGAAGGTATAAAGGAGACGTCAGAGGTCGGTTCTTTATGCAGAGAGTAGTGAATGCATGGAATGCGTTGCCAGCTATAGTGGTGGAAGCAGAGTCATTGGGGACATTTAAGCGACTGCTGGACATGTACATGGATAGCACTGAGTTGAGGGGTGCCTAGATTAAGTTACTATATTTTACGTTAATTAAACCTCGGCACAACATTGTGGGCCAAAGAGCCTGTTCTATGTTCTATCTATGTTCTAAACTAAGGTGTAGCACAGCTGTCAGGAATTCACTTTAATTTTCTAGTGTGTTCCCACTGTTCTGAGTTATGAAATATCTTGGGTTCCTTCAATTAACATCTGGCTAGATGGCACTTCAGCACCTCATGATTGTGGACTGTCAGCTCAGGCGTGAGCCTTCTGTAACTGGTCAACAGCTCCTGAAACAAAATCTTTCTACTTATCTCAAAGCTGCTTCCAGCTAATTTCATCTGCTTCTGCAGAAAACCATACATCTAAACATTAAAAAAACCCTTTTAATATCTCCCCATGACATTATGGTACATAGGCATAACCTAAATAGCAAAATAAACAAACAACCTCCAATGTTCTTTGGGGAGGGAAATTTGCTATCCTTTTCTGGTCTGGCCCTTACATGACTCCAGGTCCACAGCACTGTAGCTGGTTCTTAACTGCTGACTGAGAATAGCACTGAGCATGTTAGAATTTCAAATTCAGTTGGAGGAGAAGCAACTGGAGTCCCATACTAGTGTTCTTTTGTAAAATAAAGGTAATTACATTGGCATGAGGACAGAGTTGACTGGGTAAAAGACTGAAGGTTGATGTTTGGACTGGAGGTTTTTGACCACTGGTGGGTTGTAAGGATCTGTGCTGGCTCCACTGCTTTTTGTCATGTGTATAAATTATTTCAAAATGAAAATAGGATGTATGGTTAGTAAATTTGCAGGAGACACCAAAATTGGTGGTGTAGTGAACAGCGAAGAGGTTTACCTCTGAATACATAGGGACCTTGACCAGACGAATCAATGGGCCGAGGAGTGGCAGAGGGAGTTTAATTTAGATAAATGTGAAGTACTGCATTTTGGTAAGGCAAATCAGGGCAGGACTTGTACACTTAATGGTAAGAATTTCAAGATAATATACAAACAAAAACTATGGCATACAATATTTCAAAGGCCAGTGACAGGTAAAAAGAGTGGGAAACGTTTGAAGATCAACAAAGCATCAACTAAAAAAGTAATAAAATGAGCAAAGGTAAATTATGGAAGAAAAGTAAAGGAAAATATAAAAATGGATAGCAAAAGACCTATAAATATATAAAAGGCAAGATAATAGCCGAAATGAATGTTGGTCCCTTGGAGGGTGAGACTAGGGAATTAATTGTGGGGAACACAAATGGCAAAGTCACAAAATCAGTATTTTGCTTCAGTTTTCATGGTGGAGGATAGAAGATATGGGAGCATAAGTAGGCTATTCAGCCCATTGAGTCTGCTCTGCCATTCAATTATGGCTGAAGTTTTCTCAATCCCATTCTCTGCATTCTCCACATAACTTTTGATCCCATTAATAATCAAGAACCTATCTGGCTCTGTCTTAAAGACACTCAATGATTTGGCTTCCACAGCCTTCTATGTCAATGAGTTCCATAGGTTAACCACCCTCTAGCTGAAGAAATTCCTCCACATCTCTGTTCTCAAGGGTTATCCCTTCACTCTGAGGCTGTAACATTGGGTCCTAAACTCTCTTACTCATGGGAACATCTACAAAACATCCACTCTATCAAGGCGTCTTGGTATCCCACAAGTTTCAGAGAGACCCCGCCCCCCCTTCATCCTTCTAAACTCCATTGAGTCTGTTACCACTCCTCATGTGACAAGTCCTTCAGCCCTGGGATCATTCATGACCCTCCTCTCAACACCACCCCCTACCTCCTCAACCCCCACCCAAGGTCAGCACATGCTTCCTAAGATATTAGGGCCCAAAACTGCTCATAATATTCCAATGTAGTCTTACCAGAGCCTTAGACAACCACAGCAGTACATCTCCGCTCTTGTATTCCTAGCACTCTTGAATGCTAACATTGCATTTGCCTTCCTAACTATCAACTGAACCTGCATATTAAACGTAGAATTCTGAACCAGGTCCTCTAAGTCTCTGTGTGCTTCAAATTTCTGAATTCTTTCCCCGTTTAGGCAATCATCTGTGCCTCTTCTCCCTACCTAAGTATGTAACCAAACACTGTATCCTGTCTGCCACTTATTTGTCTACTCTCCCAGCCTGTCCAAGTCCTTCTGCAGCCTCCCTGCTCTTCCTTAACATTACCTGAGCCTCTACCTGTCTTTGTGGCATCTGCAACTTAGCAACATGTTGCAAATTTTCTTCTTCCAAATATTAATGTAAGATGTGAACAGTGTGCTCCCAACACTGACCATCTGTGGAGCTCCGCTAGTCACCAGCTGCCATCCTGAAAAAAGACTTCCTTTATTCCCACATACTGTCATCGTTTTAGTCAGCTAATCCTTTTATATTAGTACCATCCCAAAAGTAACTGGGAATGCAGAGTTTCTAGATAGTGATAATTCCTTCCTGGGGGAAAGTACTGCGCAAACTCTTGAACTTTAAGGCAAACAATTCCCCAGGCCCTAATGGTCAATATCCTAGGGTCTTAAAGAAAGTGGTGATGGAGATAGTGAATCCATTGATTTATAGTATTCCAAAATTCCCTAGGTTTGGGGAAGGGTTCTAGCAGATTCAACCAGTGCTAATAACTCTTATTCAAAAATGGGGAAGATAGGAAGTAGGAAGCTGTAGACCAGTTAGTTTAATGTTTCATTGTGAAGTTGTTAGAATTCATTCTTAAAAAAAGTAATAAAGGTCAATTAGAAAACAAAACACAATCCATAAGAGTCAACGTGATTTTATGAAAGGCAAATTGCATTTGACTAATTTGCTAGAGACCTTCAAAAATGTCGCAAGCAAGGTAGATACTAGGGCTCCTGTGGATGTACGGGCAACACGGTGGCACAGCAGTTAGCACTGCTACCTCACAGCACCAGAGACCCGGGTTCAATACCTGCCTCAGGCAACTGTCTGTGTGGAGTTAGCACATTCACCCCGTGTCTGCGTGGGTTTTCTCCAGGTGCTCCAGTTTCCTCCCACAGTCCAAAGATGTGCAGGTTAGGCAAATTGGCCATGCTAAATTGCCCCATAGTGGTAGGTGAAGGGGTAAATGTAGGGGAATGGGTCTGGGTGGGTTGCTCTTCGGAGGGTCGGTGTGGACTTGTTGGGCCGAAGGGCCTGTTTCCACACTGTAAGTAATCGAATCTATATCTGGACTTCCAGAAGGCATTTGATAAGGTACCATACAAAATGTTAACACACACAAAGTAAGATCAATTCGGGTGAGGGGTAATTCATTAGTATGGGTAAAGAATTGGCTAGCTAACACAATAAATAGTGTTCTTCTGGTTGGCAAACTGTAACTAATGGGGTACATAGATTTTGTCATTGGACCCCAATTATTTGCAATTTATATAAATGACGTAAATGTAGGGAAGGAAGGTTGTATCGTTAAATTAGACACTAAAATATGTGGGAAAATAAGTTTCAATGAAGAAATTATAAACTTACAAATGCATATGTAAGTATGGCATGGGCCAACATTTGGCAGATGGAGTTTAATGTCCACAAGTGTGAGATCCTCCATTTTGATTGGAGGAAAAGCAAGGCAACCTAAATACATGGAGAGAAACTTTAGTGCTACAGTGCAGTGGGATCTGGATGTTCTTGTGCCGCAATCACAATACTAGTATGCAGGTACAATGAGTAATAAGGAAGGCAAATGAAATTTTGGCATTTATTGCAAAAGAAATAAAGTATAACTGTAGGCAAATGCTTCTGTACAAGACATTGGTGAAATGCACCTGCAGTATTGCGTACAATTTTGGTCCATTTACTTTAGATTGAACTGCCTCCAATGCTACTACAGAGGACAGTCACTCGATTGATTCCAGAGATGAGTATGTCTCATGAAGAGAAATTGAACACTTTAGGACTTGGCTCTCTGGAGTTTAGAAGAATGAGAAGCAATTTCATTGATGTATGTAAAATACTAAGAGGGATTGACAAAGTCCGCCTGGAGAGTATATTTCCTCTTTCAGGCAATCTAGACCAAGAGGTTATAGTTTTGGGATAAGGAATAAATTTGAAACAGATTAGGAGAAATTACTTCCCTCAAACGGTTGTGAATCTGTGGATTTCACTGTCCCAGACTGTGGTGGACGCTGTAAAATTGAGTACATTTAAGGAGGAGGTAAACAGATTTTTTTAAATCAGTAATTGGTTAAAGGATTGTGGGGAGCAGGCAGGAAAATGGAGGCTGAGATAGATCAGCAATGTTCATATTAAATGACAGGGTAGGCTCGTGGGTTGAATTGCTTATTCCTGCTCCTAATCTAAAGGTCTTAATTACCGAGTGTGATACTTAGTTATATGTCACCTCTGTAAACTGGACAAACCAATCAGGAGGTCAAAATGTTGACACCATACCTCATACAGTCTCAGGTATAGGTCAGAAATGGATAAGACAAACTGCTGATAATCACCTTCTCGCTCCTCTGACTTGATGGATCTTTACTCCTCTGTCGTGAACACCAACTTGAAGAAGCATTGAGGGTAGGAAAGGTATGTAATGTGTGTGACTCTGAGCAAGGGTCCATCACCAAGAGTGGCTTAGTAGTATTACTACCAACCCAGGCTGGTAAAGTCTGAAAATTTATAGCTCCCAGACTGGATCTGTTGTGATTAGCAGGTAGAAATCTACTTAACATCGCCCTCATCAATCTAACTGTCACAGATACATCTGCCCATCACGGGGCGGCACGGTGGCTCAGTGGTTAGTACTGCTGCCTCACAGCACCAGGGACTCGGTTCGATTCCCGCCTTGGGCAACTGTCTGTATGGAGTTTGCGTATTCTCCCCATGTCTCTGTGGGTTTCCTCCGGGTGCTCCTGTTTCCTCCCACAGTTCAAAAATGTGCAGGTCGGGTGAATTGACTGACTATGCAAAATTGCCTATAGTGTTAGGTGGATTAGACAGGGGTAAATGTAGGAGAATGGATCTGGATGGGTTGCTCTTCGGAGGGTCAGTGTAGACTTGTTGGGCCGAAGGGCCTATTTCCACACTGTACATAAACTAAGATAATCTAATCTAATCATCGTGTCAGTCAGATTGAACAGTGCACAGTCTTCCTGGAGCTGATGTATTGTTTTCACATTGTGATTATCCTGTGTCATGTTGTGCAGCAGTACCATTATGCTCAGTGGAATAGACTCCAAACAGACCTAGCAAATTAAAACTGGCAAATTCATGAGGCACTGAGCCCCAGCAGTACCTGAATTGTAGCAAACCACAATCTGCAACCTTATGGCCTGGTATAACCTCCATGTTATGATTGCCATCAAGCTGGAAGATCAGCTATGGCTCAATGTGTGAAGGACAGCATGTCAGGAATAACAGGCATATGTTAAAAAGAAATTATAAATCTGATGATTCTACAATCTGACTGCTTGCACGCTGCATGTCAGAAGCAGAATGTGTTATACAGAACTATTAATCCCACAATCCACATTCTAGATCTCAGCTCTACTGTCCTGCTTCCAGTCATGATTGTTGGTGGACAATTGAATAACAGATGGAGACTCCACAAATATCCCAATAGGCAAGCCCATTGCACATCAGTGCAAAAGAAGAGGCTGAATCATTTTCACTCATCCTCCACCAGAACTGTAGAGCGAATAATCCATCTTGGCCTCCTTCCCGCATTGCAGCTGACAGTCTTCAACCAATTTGATACACCTTATGTGATATTGCAAAACATTTGAAGTTATTGGGAACTGTCAAGACTTGGATCCTAACAATATTGTGTAGCAAGATGGCGAGGGAGAAGGGCGCTGTAGCTGGAGCTTTTGTTCCACCTGCTTTCCTTTTCTTTCTCTTTTTCTTATTCCTTCTAGTGCTTCCTTTCTCCTCCTTCTCTGTCTTTGACTCCCGGCCTTTGGCCAGTGACGATCCCCGGTATGGCTGGGTGTCTTTCTGGAGCAGCCTCCTGGTCCAGTGTGGTGGCCTCCGCCTGTAAGGGCCTTCTGGCATGTCGCAACTGCCTTGTGGTGCAGGAGAGGCATTGCGGGGCGGCAGCCTGGCAGCACGGGGAGGCAGTGTGGCCTCCTGGCGTGGTGAGTTGCTGGCCCGGTTCGGAAACTGTGCCAGCATGGTCTGCTGTACTGAACCCTCTTGTGTATTGCTGGAAATTTTATTTCTTTCTTGTCTAAAGTCTTGTAACTAAAGAAGTTGTGCCTAGGTACGTTTGTATCTAAGTTGATGCTGTAATTGGAGACTTATAAACTTTTCACTGTACTCACTGAGTAAATGTGACAAAGGCTATTCTATTCTATTCTACATTGACAATAGTACTGAAATACACACTCCAGAACTAACCAAACCCCTAGTCAAGCTATATTAGTCATGCTATAATTCTGGCATCTACCCTAGAATGTGGAGGGTTGCCCAAATGCAGGACAAATGGAACCCAGCCAATTACAACTCCATCAGTCTACCCTTGATCATTAGCAAAGTGATTGATAGGAAGTATTATCAACACCGATCAGGTAGCACTTTCTCAGCAATGCCAATAGACTGAGCCACTCAGCTCCCCACCTCATTACATCCATAGAGTAAAAGGAGGACCTTTTAAAACAGGGAGGCAAAGAAACCTCTTTCAATCAGAGAATGGTGAATCGATGGAATTCATTGTGATAGAAGGCTGTGGAGGCCAGGTCACTGAATATATTTATGACTGAGATAGATAGGTTCTTGATTTAAGGGTTATGGGGAGAAAGCGGGAGAATGGGGTTGAGAAACTTATCAATTATGATTGAATGGCAGAGCAGACTCGATAGTCTGAGTGGCCTAATTTTTGCTCCTATGTCTTATGGTCATAAAGAGCTGAATTCCAGAGGCAACAGACAATGACTGCCCTTGACATTGACCAAGTGTGGTATCAAGGAGCCCCAGCAAAACCGGGATCGATGAGAGTGGAGGAAAACTTCACTGGTTGGAGTCATACCTGAGATAATTGACAAGGTTGTGGTTGTTAGAGTCCAAACACTACACTCCTCATATCTGCAGGAATAACCTTCCCTCCATTGTAAAATCAGAAATGGGATGTTCACTGATAATAGAAACACAAAATCCCTCCAGTGTGGAAGCGGGCCATTTAGCCCATCGAGTCCACACTGCACCTGTGAAGAGGCTGGAATCGAACCTGGGTTCTAAGTGTTGAGTGGCAGAAGTGCTAAACACTGAGCCTCCCTGCTGCCCTAATAATTGCAAAATTTACAGCTCCATTTGAGTTTCCTCAGATATTTAAGCAGTCCATGCCCAATCGCAGCAAGACCTGGCACAGTGGTTAGCACTTCTGCCTCACAGCGCCAGAGACTCTGGTTCAATTCCTGCCTCTGACAACTGTCTGTGAAGTTTGCACATTCTCCCCGTGTCTGCGTGGGTTTCCTCCAGGTGTTCCTGTTTCCTCCCACAGTCAACGGTGTGCAGTTTAGGTGAATTGGCCATGCTAAATTGCCCGTAGTGTTAGGTGAAGGGGTAAATGTAGGGGAATGGGTCTGGGTGGGTTGCTCTTCAGAGGGTCGGTGTGGACTTGTTGTGCTGAATGGCCTGTTTCCACACTAAGTCATCTAATCTAATCTATAATATCCAGGCTTAAAATGATAAGTAGCAAGTAACAGTTGTGCAACACAAATGCCAGGCAATGAATTTCTCTAACAAGTGAGAATGTAACAATTGCCCTTTGATATTTAATTGCTTTACTGTCATTGATTTTCCACATTATCAACATAGATAGAAGTTACTATTGACCAGAAACTGAACTTGACTAGCCATGTAAATGCAGTGGCTGCATGAGCAGGTCAGAGGCTTGGATTGTTTAGCATCATTGGCGATTCTTTTTAATACTGAAGCAGTTTGTGTACAAATTCAGTGCAATGATCATCTCTGAGAGAATCTATACGTTATCTCTTGGTATTCAATTGAATTACCATCACTTAATCTCCCACTTTTAACTTCTTGGGTGATGCCATTGACAAGAAACTTAAATACAGTGGCTACAAGTGCAGGTCAGAGGGTAGGAATCCTGTAGCAGGTGCCTCACCACCTCACTCCAAACCTTTTCCACCATCTACAAGGTACATGTCAGGTGTGTGGTGGAAAGCTCTCACCTGGATGGGAACAATTCCAACAACAGTCAAAGCTTGACACCATTAAGGAAAAAGAAGCCCACTTGATTTGGCCTCCCAATTACCAGCTTCAGTATTTGCTGCCTTTGCAACTAATGCACAGTGGCAGCAGTGTGTACCATCTACAAGAAGCACTGCATGACTCCACCCCCCCCAACCCCGCATATGTGCACACATACGACAGCACCACCTAACCCAGCAACCTTCAGAAGGACCAGGATAGGAGATGCATGGAAACACCACTACCTGCCTGTAATACCTGTACACCCTTACTTGGAACTAAATATTACTACGTCGCTATTTCTGGGACAAAATCGTGGATCCCCTTGCTTAATAGTATTGTGGTTGTGTCTGCACTGAGTCCATTTACTGTTTCTTCTCCTGCAACAGTTCCAGGTAGTGACTCATCACCTTTTGTTGGGCAGTAAATGTTGGCCGAGCCAGTAATCCATACAGGCTTTGTATAAATGTTTTTTAAATTTTGAAACTTCCCTTTGTTCTGGGACATTGTATGAACAATTTAAACTCAAGGCAGTTGTAGAAATTCTGTTACCTTCAGAAAAACTGAGAAATATAGCACATTGTTCAGTAGTTCCCCACTTCCAATCCTGACTTTATTTAATAAGCTTGGACAAACCTTTAAATTGCAATTACTCTCTGTCTGCTTGCCAGCTTCATTTGACTTGCATTTAAAAATTTCACTCTCAAAACTGAAAATTGTATTCCAAAAATGTGTGCTTCATGGAAGCATATAATTATAAAATCATTAAATCTTCTCTTTGCAGTTTCACATCGAAAGAGGAACACCAGTTCTCCATTCTATCCATGTAACATCATTCCTAAAACAATTGTCATATTTTCTGCACCTTTTCTAATGCTTTCCCATTCTTCTGAAAATGCCATGTCCTGAATTGGTCACACTATTCCAATTGGGGTCTAGTACTTGGATTACAGAATTAGTCGGAACTCATTCATTTTTTCTATTGATGGTCAAGTACACAGCTGATAGTATTTTTGTTCTGTGAAAGCCTCTCTGCCTGTCCAGAATCTCATTAACACAAAGCTTTTGTTTCTTCCAGACATTTCTAGCACCAGTCAACCAGGTTTTTCCTGCAGAAGAAGATAATAAAAAGGATGTAGAAGATAATTGTAAGTAGGAAATGTGACCTTTGGAGCACTTAATACTTCTGTTTAGTGAACAACCTGTAATGTCTGTCTGCCATACCTGAGCACAAGATTCTTTTGACAGTTGAACTCTTCTCTATGTAAAATGTTTAGTAAACTATACAACAATTACACAACACTTGATGACCTTCACATATTTCATAGCACGGGAGCAATTTCATCTGTTTGTCTCAGTTTTTTTAAAGCACATCATTAGTCATTTTTGAAATGGTTAGAGATTGATTCTGAATTAATATTTAACTAATTTATAGCTGGCAGTTTTCCAGAAGTATGAAATCCTTCTATTCCAAAGGAATGTAACTTATTTCCCTTCTAGGAATTGACCAAATATGCTTATAATCTGAAGCTAGTCCTGCAGTGACTCTAACTGGAGTTTCCCTGAGAGAACCGAAATATGAAATAGTATCTTGCCATTGCATATAAGACAGAGTGAAAACTCTGCCTACACTTTGAAGACCTGGATTTTAACAAGTAACAATGTTTAATTCTCATTAACTTGATTTTTTTAGATTAGTTTAGATTAGATTCCCTACAATGTGGAAACAGGCCCTTCGGCCCAACAAGTCCACACCGACGCTCCGAAGAGTAATTCACCCCACTCTGACTAATGCACCTAACAACTATGGACAATTTAGCATGGCCAATTCACCTGACCTGCACATCTTTGGAATGTGGGAGGAAACCGGAGTACCTGGAGGAAACTCACGCAGACACTGGGAGAATGTCTGTGTGGAGTTTGCACGGTCGCCCACAGCTGGAATCGAACCTGGGACCCTGGCGCTGTGAGGCAGCAGTGCTAACCACTGAGCCACCATGCCACCCTATTTTAAATGTAATAGCATCTTAGCTCAATAAAAGTAAAGTCAACATTTGTCTTTCTAGAGCGAGAGAGAGAGAGAGAAAGAGATGACCAGTGGTGGTTTAACCTGAGGGTCACTATTTCTGAGAGAGGTTGAGAAGCAATCCTTCATGATGACCTCAACCAATGTTAGAATTGAACCCATGCTGTTGGAGTCACTCTGCACCACAAACTAGCTGTCCAACTAACTGAGTTAAGCTCAGTAAAAATAGTGTAACAAATGGTTCCTCATTTTATTCATTGACATAGTGCATGCAACCTGTTAATAAGGTCATGTGCTTTTCTTGCTAACCACATTAATGCATGAAACATTGGATATTTTGCTTTATAATAACAAAGTGCATCATAGGTTGAAAGTTGCCTGAAGTTGACATGGATTCTAGGCTGCCAATTGATGCATGCTATGATATTTTCATAAAGTAATGATATTGGGAAAAAGATGAGTGGTGCTTGTGCCTTCTGATCTGCCCAGTCAAATCCATATATGTAAGCTTCATTTTCCATTGATTTACGATTTAGCAATCTTCCTCTTGATTTAATTTGTACTGTTGCAAATGTTCCTGTTAAAGCTTTCAATTGGATTTATACCTGTTACTAGCATATTTCTCATATAATTGGTGTTTCTTGGGATTGGAAAAGGAATGCTTGTTCTCTTAATGTTGGGATTGCAATGCTGCATTTCTGGCTTACATAAGCTATTTTTCTTTTTTAGCTTTAACCGTGTATCAAAATGGTTTTAGTAGTAACTTCTATTGTTCAAAACAGTTGCCAAAGATTTACAATTGTGGGCAGCCAAGTTTTCAAGTATAGCTCAAAACGTTGGTGAAAGGCACGGTGGCACAGTGGTTAGCACTGCTTCCTCACAGCGCCAGAGACCTGGGTTCAATTCCCGCCTCAGGCGACTCTGTGTGGAGTTTGCACATTCTCCCAGTGTCTGCGTGGGTTTCCCCCCGGGTGCTCCGGTTTCCTCCCACAATCCAAAAATGTGCAGGTTAGGTGAATTGGCCATGCTAAATTGCCCGCAGTGTTAGGTGAAAGGGTAAAGGTGGGGGAATGGGTCTGGGTGATTTGCGCTTCGGTGGGTCGGTGTGGACTTGTTGGGCCGAAGGGCCTGTTTCCACACTAAGTAATCTAGTCTCCAGAAAACTGGATTTTGATAATGGCATAGACAGTTATATATCCGAATTTGCTGATGACACAAAGTTAGGTAGGATTGTAAATGGTGTAGATGCTAGCATAACATTGCAAAGGGATATTATTAGACTTGAGTGAATGGACAAAACTTGCAGATAGAGTTCACTGTAAGTAAGTGAACCGAAAAAGAATAAAATGGGTATTTTCTAAATGGTATGATGATAAATATAGTGGATGTGCAAAAAGACTCAGGGGTTCATGCACATACACCTTAAAAATGTCATGGGTAGGTGGAGAAAATAATAAAGAAGGCTAGTGGAATTTTGGCCTAGGGATAGATGGAGATGGAGTCTGCAGAAAGAGGGGGAAAGAAAGGGTTAGGCAGGAAAAGGCATTGTTGATAGCCAGTCAGGGAAGAAGAGAAGCTGATAATGGGGGGTGTGAGTAAGTGAAAATGGGTTGGCTGTGCTGAAAGGAACCCATATTGTGACAGGACCTGGAATTGTGGTGGGGGGTATTCAACTTGGAAAGTGTTCATGCTGTTAGTTTATTAAACTTGATATTGAGTCCTGAAAGTTGTAATTTGGATGCGAGTATAAGAGGTACATTTAGTAAGTTTGCAGATGACACCAAAATTGGAAGTGTAGTGGACAGCGAAGAGGGTTACCTCCGATTACAACAGGATCTGGACCAGGTAGGTCAATGGGCTGAGAAGTGGCAGATGGAGTTGAATTCAGATAAATGCAAGGTGCTACATTTTGGTAAAGCAAATCTTAGCAGGACTTATACGCTTAGTGGTAAGGTCCTAAGGAGTGTTGCTGAACAAAGAGACCTTTAGTTCAGGTTCATAGCTCCTTGAAAGTGGAGTCGCAGGTAGATAGGATAGTGAAGGTGGTGTTTGGCATGCTTTCCTTTATTGGTCAGAGTATTGAGTACAGGAGTTGGGAGGTCATGTTGCAGCTGTACAGGACATTGGTTAGGCCACTGTTGGAATATTGCGTGCAATTCTGTTCTCCTTCCTATCGGAAAGATGTTGTGAAACTTGAAAGGGTTCAGAAAAGATTTACAAGGATGTTGCCAGGGTTGGAGGATCTGAGCTACAGGGAGAGGCTGAACAGGCTTGGTCAGTTTTTCCTGGAGCATCGGAGGCTGAGGGGTGACCTTTATAGAGGTTTACAAAATTGAGGGGCATGGATAGGATAAATAGACAAAATCTTTTCACTGGGATTGGGGAGTCCAGAACTCGAGGGCATAGGTTTAGGGTGAGAGGGAAAAGATATAAAAGAGACCGAAGGGGCATCTTTTTCATGCAGAGGGTGTTAAGTGTATGGAATGAGCTGCCAGCAGAAGTGGTGGAGGCTGGTACAATTGCAACATTGAAGAGGCATTTGGATGGGTATATGAATAGGAAGGGTTTGGAGGGATATGGGCTGGGTGCTGGCAAGTGGGACTAGATTGGGTTGGGATATCTGGTCGGCGTGGTCAGGTTGGACCGAAGTGTCTGTTTCCATGCTGTACATTTCTATGACTCTAAATGGAGGATGTGTTGAGCCTCACTGGAGCGCAGTGTCTGTATTAAAGACAAACCTCCAACAGTTTGGCCATGACATCCCTAGTTGTGTAAAACTGTGGAGCCATCGAAAATTGACAATGGAGAGGCCATTCAGCTCATTATGTTTTCACAGATGAATAAACTAGTCACCCATTCTAATCCAATTTCCAGTACCTAGTCTGTAGATTTGAAGGTTACAGCACTTCAGATGCCGATCCAGATCCAATACATCGTTTCGTTTGTATTCACTAGTTCACCCAGTGAAGGAGAGTATCCCATATACCTCCCTTCCCGCCTTATTTACCTATCCTGACACCTTCAGGGAGCTGAGGTCATGCAGTCTAAGTTGTCTCACCTATTCTATTTTGAATGCTTTGAGGGTTTCTACCTCGACCAATCAAACTGGGTGACAATTTCTAGATGTTTCTAATGTACTTTTTTTTGTTCTATCTATCTATCAATCAATCAATCATAAATTTGTGACCCTTGAAAACTGGCTTCTCTTCTGGAGATAGATACATGTCCACTTTATCCCAAGCCACCGGTTATTTTGTATGTCTTAATTGAGTCACTCCTTAATCTTCCTGTTAGAAAGTAAAATATCCTAGCCTGTCCAGTATTTCAGAATAGCTGTAATTTAAGCCTGGCAACATTATTGTAAGTCTCCTGTACTGTTTCTAAATGAAGTCATTTCCCTTATACACTATACACACCACCAACTGTAGCCTGACCAGTGTCTTATATCGTTCCAGCATTACATCCCTGCATGTGTTCAGTACTTTACCCAGTGAAGGAAATACGTAGAAAGTGAGGACTGCAGATGCTGAAGATCAGAGTTGAGTGTGTGGCACTGGAAAAGCACAACCGGTCAGGCAGCATCTGAAGGGTGGAAGAACCTACGTTTTGGGCGTAAGCCATTCCTGATGGGCTTATGCCTGAAACGTTGATACTTCTGCTTCTCGGATGCTGCCTAACCTGCTGTGCTTTTAAAGTACTCCATATGCCTCCTTTACCATCTTATCTATCTGTCCTGCTACCTTCAGGGACCTGAGGATGTGCAGTCCAAGTTGTCTTACGTCTGCTACCCCTTTCAACATCTTCCCTATATATTTTAGGTTGCAGTTTAAACTCTATTTCGATGTATATTTGTTCATTTGAGACTATAATGAAGTAACAGTCAAGGTAACTCAGGAAATTTTAAAGTTGTCAAGTAATATTTATCAAAGCAAGGCAGCAACTTTTAAGGGCTTAATACAGCTCTTGCTCTACAGTCTAACACTGTAAACACCAAGTCTCTGGTCTTTCTCCAACATCTCTAGGGTCCTTTGCGTCTGACTAGACAGCAGGCTTTACAAATTTCAATCTCCAAACTTGTTACATGTTTTGGTAATTGAAAGCTGGTCCTTATTAACTCTTTCCAAGCCATTACCCAGAGCAAGATAAATGTCATTATACATTCCAGATTAACAGCCCCAGTGAGGGAACTTGTATTCTGTGATTTGCACCTGGCTGACCTCGGTCCAGTCACCAGATCGTTGTATAATATTGTCCTTGATTGTTTAGAATAGTGACTTGCATGTTGCCATTTCCTTGAGATTGATAGCCTGAGTTCATTCTGTTTTTGCTTAGTTGGTAAGAGTCCTTCATTAAATCGATCATCTTATTGTGAATTTTCATGTTTAAGAGGTCATCTTCAAGGTGATGGTTTCTCTTTCTGTTGAGAATGCCTCTAACAAGTTTCTTCATTTTTAAGACTGGCTACAATGGAAAAGTTGTTTATAAGCTTAAAACAATATGTTACTAATAGAAATGATCACAGATTACTAATATAAAAATTACCAAGTGGGTAGTATTTAAGTTAATAGTGTATAGAATATGCTTCCATTTTGAAGTGTGTGAAGGGTGAGGAAGTGTGATATCCTTGCACACTCAGTGCATAGTCTTGAGTGATTAAAAGTCTAAGTACTATTTAGTTACTAACTTAAACATATTGTTTAAAAAGTCTAATACAGAGATTATATTTAGCCAAATTGTTGCTTTTCTGAAACACTACATCAGCGTTTTCAATTTATGAAGTACAGTCGCTTTTTTTTTCCCTTTACCTCCCTTCCTATAACAAATCCCTCCTAGCTTTTCTTTATTGCTTAAAACCATGGCTTTGAAAAGCATTTAACAAGTTGGGAGGATGTGAGCTCAATCAACCATGAAGGTTAAAAATTGCGCATAGTTGTGTGAAATCCCATGGCACATTATTAGGTTAATCAATGAATGTGCTGTGATTAAAGTAAACTAAGCTAACGATGAAATAGAATCTCACTTTTAATCCTGCATTGGATTGCCCGACCCAAGTGCATTACTTTGTACTTCTCCTGATTTGAACTCCATTAGCCATGTTTCCATCCACCCAACCAAGCCACTCATATCATCCTGTTGTCAACATTCACTATTGACTTTTCACTATAAACTACACTGCTAATGTTTGTCCTCTACAAACTTCCCAATCCTCTTTCCTCCATTAAAGTTTAAATCATTAATGTATGCCAAAGACAGGAAGGACCCCAACCCAGAGTTGTCTGGAACACCATTTGCAAGAACACCTGCCAGTCATTACCTTTTTTGTTTTCAGTCACTGAGCTAATTTTGCTTACCACATTCCCCTGTGTCCTAGTGGCTTTAATTTTCCTGACCAGTCTACTATGTGGGATTTCATTAAATGCTTCGTAAAACACGTGTAGACCACATCTGCTGAACTGTCCTGATCATGGGCAGCACGGTGGCACAGTGGTTAGCACTGCTGCCTCGCAGCGCCAGAGACCCGGGTTCAATTCCCACCTCAGGCGACTGACTGTGTGGAGTTTGCACGTTCTCCCCGTGTCTGCGTGGGTTTCCTCCCGGGTGCTCCGGTTTCCTCCCACAATCCAAAAGATGTGTGCAGGTCAGGTGAATTGGCCATGCTAAATTGCCCGTAGTGTTAGGTTAGTGGTAAATGTAGGGGTAGGGGTATGGGTGGGTTGCGCTTCGGCGGGGCGGTGTGGACTTGTTGGGCCGAAGGGCCTGTTTCCACACTGTAAGTAATCTAATCTAATCTAATCCTCCTTGTTAATTCCTCAAAAAATTCAATCAAATTAGTAAGACATGTCCTTACCTTAACAAACCATGCTGACTATCCCTGATTAATCCATAACAATAATAAGTAACAGTTCATCGTATTTCTCCGTATCAATTCTCATAATTTGCCCACTGAAAAAGTCAGACTGCCCCACCTGTAATTATTTTGGCTTATTCCTTGCACTCTCTTGAGTAATTTTCTAGCATTCACAGACCTCTAGTGTGCTGGTACAATGCCTGTATCTAATGAGGATTGGAAGATGATCTTCAGAGCATATATTATTTTTCTCCTGGCTTTCTTTAACAGACTAGGATAAAATTTTATTTTTTATTCATTCATAGAATAAGAGTATTGAAACCTAAGCCTATTGCCCTTCACTCATTACCTAGAAGACTAAGAGTCTGAAGTCACATGTAGGCTAGACCTGGTAAGGATGGCAGATTTATTTCCCTAAAGGACATTAATGAACTAGAGGGTTTTTTAAAAAGGCAATTGTTATATAGTTACCATTAGGTCAGCTGCTTCCAGAATTTTATTGAATTCCGATTTCGCTGTCTGCCGTGTTAGGATTTATCTGGATCCAGATCACCAGCCCAGTGACATTACTAATGCACCAATGCATTACCGTTTTTACAATTCATCTGGTCCTGGCAATTTACTGACCTTCAAGTTTGTTTTCTGTGGGACAGAGGAGGTTGAGGAGAAATTTAATCCATGAGAATAAAATCATAAGGGGCATATAGTAGAGCGGATCAGAAAAGATGACAGTGAAATTAGATGAGTTAAACTCTGACATTTTTGCTTGCGTTAAAGTTGTTAATTATTGGTGGAATAGCAAATCTCATGCCTGTAATAGTCAAAGATTCAGGACTGATAACTCCATATTAGCCAAACCTGTCTAACTTTTCAGTATGACTGCAACAATAATAAGCAGATTTTGACCACAAGAGAGTGAATTCATAAAGTGCTGGGAAAGCCATCATGAGATATTGTGATCTCGTTGTGAAAGCCTGTCCGTATGGCTAATTCTGAGAGAAAGCTAAAAGATTGCCAACCATGAATGGCACAAATAGATGCTGCCACTTGTCGTTGGAAAATCCAAGAAACATTGTTGCCTTGTGAATGTCATGACAGTAACCACTGAAGAGTCTAATGAATACTGTCTACCTGCCTGTTTCCTAAGCCAATGTTATAAAGGCCACAGAGTTTCTTCAGGATTTCACATTGCACCGTGAAAAGTCTTGACGTATGTTTAGATATTGAAAACTTAGTGGACTGAATCATGCTTGCGTGGAAACAGCATCCTAAGCAGAAAGCGATTGCAGGGTTTTCTCTGATCTAATTCTCCACCTGCTTCAATGTGTAGTTCTATCCTTTTACCAGGTAAGACCATTGTTGGTGTGAACAAATTGAAGAAAGACGTTTTCAGATTTACTTCCTTAATGTTTTTTTTTACATTGACCATGTGTGTAGGCATAACCTGTTACACAAACACATTTACGTGGGATTGGGACTTCCTCGGATATCACGACAATCTACTTGGTGTTCCGAGATTCAGTGCATTGGGATTTACTGTATTTCCCTTTGAAGAGATGAATGACAAAGGGGCATTACTGAAAATATTTGAGGTTGAACAGTAATCTTTTCATGTGGAGAGTGTTGGGGCTTGGAGCACACCACCAAGTGTTGTTTCTTCTCCAATTTAAAAAAAAGTTTAAATATGCTGCTGTAATATACAGTAGGCTGACCAATAGCTCGAAAGTGAGATTAGACTGGATAATTCTTTGTGGCTGGCACAGACATCTTGGGCCTTATTTTAACTTTTATGGGTGGGTTTATCAAACCAAATTAATATGATTCACTCGCTCTTCCAGAGATTTATTTTCTTATCTCTGTGGAGATAATGTCTGAAAACCTTACCGAAACATGTAATTGTGCTATTTAGTAAATATGAAAAACTGGAATTTAGAGATTTTTGACAACTTGAAAGTGACAGCTAAATTAACGTAATTTATTTGTGCAATACATTCATCCAGTTTTCAATATCCAATGACTAAGAACTACAGTCAACCTTTGTTATATGGAAATAATTTATTTGAACTCATCAGTTTCTTTTTGCATCATCTTGTAGGTGGCCTTATGTATTTAAATGAAGCTACCCTCCTGAACAATATCCGAGTGCGCTATAGCAAAGACAAAATATATGTGAGTAAACTAATTGAGACTCCATAAAGTTTTGCAAGTGATATGCATTCAGCAATGTGTACCACACAATAGGATGTTATGACAGACCAAATTGCAGACACTTCTGTAGAAATTGAATTAGGATGTATGAATTTTTGAGCTTGTACTGTCAGTCAGTTGGATTGTGGCAGATTTATATCTCGACTCCGTGTTCTTGTGTTTGTTCCATATCTCTTGATATATTTCATTAACAAAAATCTGAGATATCTCGGTCTTGAAAGTCTCATTGCTCAGCAACATCAGCCAGTGGCGGAGATGAGGTGAGAGGAAACTGAGTTCCAGATTTTTCTGCACTTGATGTGTATTTATAAACACTATTAGTTTTAATACGCTGTCTTGCCAGCTTTGACCATGGTTATTTGGTAGCACTACCAATTAATTGGTGTCGAGAGTGTCATGCTGGAAAAGCACAGCAGGTCAGGTAGCATCCGAGGAGCAGGAAAATCGATGTTTCGGGCAAAAGCCCTTCTTCACCAACAAATGGGTCAAAGGAAAGAGAACATTAACAACAAGCTTGAGCGATTACCCTTTTGAGGAGTTTTTTCTTCAAATGTATATTTCTTTTTCCCACAAATTCTGTTAGGTTTTTTAAATTCATTTATGGGATGTAGGCATTGCTAACCAGGTCAGCTTTTATTGTCTATGTCGAATTGCCTAGAAGGCAATGAAGAGTCAACCACATTGCTGTGGTCTGGAGTCACATGTGGACCAGACCAGGTATAGAGGGCAAAGTTGGGAATTTGTGTTGCAGACGTTTCGTCCCCTGTCTAGGTGACATCCTCAGTACTTGGGAGCCTCCTGTGAAGCGCTTCTGTGATCTTTCTTCCGGCATTTATAGTGGTTTGTCTCTGCTGCTTCCGGTTGTCAGTTCCAGCTGTCCGTTGCAGTGGCTGGTATATTGGGTCCAGGTCGATGTGCTTATTGATTGAATCTGTGGATGAGTGCCATGCCTCTAGGAATTCCCTGGCTGTTCTCTATTTGGCTTGTCCTATAATAGTCGAGTTGTCCCAGTCAAATTCATATTGCTTGTCATCTGCGTGTGTGGCTACTAAGGATAGCTGGTCGTGTCATTTCATGGCTAGTTGGTGTTCATGGATGTGGATTGTTAGCTGTCTTCCTGTTTGTCCTACGTAGTGTTTTGTGCAGTCCTTGCATGGGATTTTGTGCACTACGTTGGTTTTGCTCATGCTGGGTATCGGGTCCTTCGTTCTGGTGAGTTGTTGTCTGAGAGTGGCTGTTGGTTTGTGTGCTGTTATGAGTCCTAGTGGTTGCAGTAGTCTGGCTGTCAGTTTGGAAATGCTCTTGATGTATGGTAGTGTGGCAAGTCCTTTGGGTTGCGGCATGTCCTCGTTCCGTTGTCTTTCCCTTAGGCATCTGTTGATGAAATTGCGCGGGTATCCATTTTTGGCGAATACATTGTATAGGTGTTCTTCTTCCTCTTTTTGGTGCACTGCAGTGTGTTGTGGCCCTTTTGAATAGTGTCTTGATGCAACTTCTTTTGTGTGTGTTGGGGTGGTTGCTTTCGTAGTTCAGGACTTGGTCTGTATGTGTGGCTTTCCTGTATACCTTTGTGGTGAATTCTCCGTTCGGTGTTCTCTGTACCATTACGTCTAGGAATGGGAGTTGGTTGTCCTTTGCTTCCTCTCTAGTGAATTGGAAATAGAGAACACACACCGGATCATCAACGCCACACTCAGGAATCTGATTCACTAGAGAGGAAGAAAAGGACAACCAACTCCCATTCCTAGACGTGATAGTACCCACAGAATGCTGTCCTCCCGCTCACCTGCGTCCAGTGGAGCAAACCATATGCATCCTGGGTAACCGAGCACTTATAAAGGGTGGATAGTGATTAGCAGGCACTATTGCTATGATGCCCCTTGCATGTGCATGTATTCTAAGAGAAAAAGATCAAAATGGCATCTGTTACTGTCCTCATTCAATATCTGATGCCCCCAGGTGCCCTCCCTTCCCCAATTCACTTCTGTTGCTAATTGTTGTTATGAATCCAGGCCTGAACTTAACCCAAATTCTGAAGTATGAGCACACATGTAGGTCATGCACTGGCTTTCTAGAGTATTGTCAGATTGTGAAAGTGGACCACCTGGAAGAAAAAGTTGTTATGGAGGCTCACGGGCAGGGATTTTTTTAAAATTTTGGCCTGTCTCTGCCAGTTATCCCACCATGAATGGTATGCTGAGGGTGATATTGGCAGCCTGTCGCCTATCTTGGCGACTGGTGGTTAGTGTGTTCATTGGGATGGAAGGTACTCCATGATTGTCTGAGGTTTGGGCCCTCTGGGGAGGGGAAGTGCAACTGGGTGTGCTGAGGATACTGAAGCTGTTAGGGGTCCCCATCTCCGATTTGTTCTCAGCATCCCAATAGATTTCCTCCTCTCTGTCCCAGTCTCTCTTGTGGTTCTGCTCTTTTGGCCCTGTAGATGCTCATTATCCCTTTTTGAACTTTTAATATCAATCTCCTGTTAGCATTTCAAGTGATCTACAGTATGAGTTTTACTCGATCATTTTACTTGCATAGAACTGTGACTGCAACCTGCAAATCACTACATTTCTCGCTAGCTCAGTCATGTCGTTTTGGGCTGAATCATGATCCCTGATCTCTCTCTCTCTCTTCCCCTTGATAGGTCTTTTCTCCCTGGGCATGAAACTGCCCTGTGTGCTGCACATTCACTTGGTTCCTCTGTTGGAGCTCTTGAATTTTGGCTGGCATTTGTTTCTGTTTTTTTACACTCCTTAGCTCTTCAAGATTTATATTCTAACTTCCCTGGATTTTGCTTGTTCCATATGACTGGCTATTGCTGTCGCCTCACTTAATTTGGGGGTATGCTCACCTAACTTTGTGCCCCTTCCTAACAATTGCCCTCAGATACCAGACCCAAAACTAACTTAGCCAAGTGGGCAGAATTTTGCACTATTTCCTATTCAGACATTTCCTTAAGGTTTCTTCCCACTCTGAGCAGTATACCATTGTTCTGCTCTCCTCATGGATAACAGAATTCCATTACGATAAATGCAAGATGATGCACTTGGGCAGGACAGACAAGGCAAGGTAATACATGATGATGGTGTGACCATAAAAACATATACTTAATTTTAATAGTTGAGGCACAGATGGTGGTGGTGGAGTAGTAGCATCTAGACTCCGCAGCCCAGGGCTCATCCATTCCACCTGCTTTTTGTTTTTCTCCTCCTTTGTTGTTCTTCCTCTTTTTTTAAAGTTTGTTTTTTAGTAATTTGTTTTGGGGGAAAAAAAGCCCTTAACCTGGAGTGGTGGGGACATTATTGGAGTGGCTGTGGACAGGAGTGGAGCATGCTCCAGGCCCAAGCAGAGTAGGATGGCCAGCGTGCCCAGAGTAGGGCTGGGGCATCAGCAGTTTGCGAACCTGGTCAGACCACTGCACTGATCTATTGCAGGCCCTTCATAGAAAGGCTGTAATATTTATCTTTTCAATTTTATTTCTTTCTTTGCAAACTTCTTCTATGAATAACTGTTTGGTTACGTAACATTTTTTCCCCTTTATTTCTCTGCTTCATATTTAAGATTTGTCCCTAAGTACTTTGTACCTAAGATGGCACTGTGTGGGACAACATTGTGAACGTTTCACTGTACTTCTGTACATGAGTGCACCTGACAATAAATCTAATTCTTAATGCTGTAGAGTTTAAGGGCAGGGAGGTAATGCTGGAACTGTGTAACAAGGTTGGTTAGGCCACAGCTAGGGTAATGTGTGCAGTTCTGGAATCTACTGGAGAGGGTGCAGAGGAGATTTACCAGGATGTTGCTTGGGCTGGAGAGTGTCAGATAAGAGAGATTTGGACAGACTGGGGTTGTTTTCCTCAGAGCAGAGGAGATTGAGAGGGGACATGATTGAGATTTATAGAATTATGAGGGACATAGGGTAGATAGGAAGCAAGTTTTCCCCTTGACGAAGGGATCATTGACCAGAGGGTGTAAATTTTAAGGCAATTTAAGGAGGTTTAGAGAAGATGATATGAGGAGAAACCATTTCATCCAGAAGGTGGTGGGTATCTAGAACTCACTGCCTTTAAGGGCGGTGGAGGCAGAAACACTCAGAACGTTTGAGATGTTTAGTTGTACACTTACAATAGCCAGGCATACAAGGCTATGGGCCAACTGCTAGGAAATAAAAGTAGAATGGTTAGGTGGTATTTTCTTACCAGCATAGATGTGATGGGCCAAAGGGCCTTTTTGTGTGCAGTAGGTCTCGATGACTCTATGATAAAGATTTGTTTCTTAACCATTTTTTAAAAATTAACTCATTTCCATTTTCTTCGAAGGTCTAAGCCCTCTTCTAGTCTGTCAAATTTGGAATTGGAAATACTTTATCTGTGGCACCTCTTATTACCTCCTCATAGTTCATTATTCCCACACTTTAGAATTGATTTCCTTGAAATATGTCGAAGTTGCTTCTTAGAAACTGAGCCATGCTAGCAGCTCTTTTAAAAAAAACACCACCAGATAAATGCAAAAACAGTCATACACTCTGAAGTTCAAGAGGATCCATGGTGTTAGAGGCAACATGTTGGCATGGATAGAAGTTTGGCTGTCTGGCAGAAAGCAGAGAGTGGGAATAACAAGTGGCAGCTGCTTACAAGTGGTATTCCACAAGGCTCAGTGTTGGGACCACAA
The DNA here is from genome assembly GCF_037043375.1 of Chiloscyllium plagiosum. NCBI lineage: Eukaryota > Metazoa > Chordata > Chondrichthyes > Orectolobiformes > Hemiscylliidae > Chiloscyllium > Chiloscyllium plagiosum. Next base: position 83,147,707 of record NW_028270148.1, on the reverse strand, counting down.
CTTTTCACTTTATACACTAATGATCTGGATGAAGGAACTCAGCACATTCTGGCTACGTTTGCAGATGATACAGAGATAAGTAGAGGGACAGGTAGCATTGAAGAGGCGGGGAGGCTGCAGAAGGATTTAGATAGGTTAGGAGAGTGGCAGATGGAGTACAACATAGGAAAGTATGAATGTACTTTGGTAGGAAAAATAGAGGCATGGACTATTTACTAAATAGGAAGAAAATTCACAAATATGAATTACAAAGCAAGTAGGGAGCTCTCATCCAGGATTCTCTCAAGGAAAATGTGCAGATTGGGTCAGTAGTTAGGAAGGCAAATACAATGATTGCATTTATTCAAAGAGGACTTGAATATAAAAGCAGGCATGTACTTCTGAGGCTCTATAAGGCTCTGGTCAGACCACATTTGGAGTACTATGCACAGGATGGGGCCCCATATCTTAGGAATGTTCTCTAGGATAGTCCCAGGAATGAAAAGCTTAGCGTATGAGGAGCATTTGAGGACTCTGGGTTTATACTCTATGGAGTTTAGAAGGACTTTTTGCGGGGGCGGGGGGGATATCTGATTGTAACATACAGAGTACTGAATACCTGGGAAAAGTAGATGCTGGGAAGATATTTCCATTGGTAGGAGAGACTAGGACCGGAGGGCATAGCCTTAGAGTAAAGGGAAGACATTTTAGAACGGAGATAAAGAGATACTACTTCAGCCATAGAATGGTAGGTCTATGGATTTCATTGCCATAGAAGGCTATGGCCACCAGATCATTGAGTGTATTTAAGACTGAGATAGATAGGTTCTTGAGTATCAAGTGGCTCAAAGGTTCTGGGGAGAAAGGATGAGAATGGGGTTGAGAAACTTATTGGCTATGATTGAATGGCAGAGCAGACTCGATGGGCTGAGTGGCCTAATTTCTGCTCCTATGTCTTATGGTCTAGCACTCAAGACAATTACAATAGACAATAACTAATGACAAAGTCAATGGCAAACACCTGAATGAATTAAAAAGAAAATGTTCCTCTGAGGTTTCTTTTCTTTGTCACTCATCCTTCACCACCCCCATCAACCCCAAACCTATTCTCCCTCTTGTCACTCAATGCAAGAAGTCAAAACGGGCATCCATCAGCTTGTTACGTGGCCTAATCCAATAATGTCATGTCATTTCTAATTGTGGCCTGAGCTGCAGTTTCACTATCTGTGTTCCATAAACTGTGTCCGTTATAGATACACATTTGTCCGACTCAGCCTTGAAAGTAGCCATTCATTCAGTCTCTGGGATGGCGAATTAAAGATTAACAGCTGGGAGAGAAATAAAAAACTCTTCATCTCCATCTTAGATGGAAAATTATTTTGAAAATGTCCCATCATTCTGGATTTCCCTGATCAGAGGTAACTCCATTGGCACCTGTCCTGTCAAGGACCTTTAGAATCTTGTTTCAATAAGATCCTCTCTCATTTTTCTTTTTTGTGATAAGTGTAGGCCTAACTTGCTTATCCTGTCTTCATAAAATAACACCCTCATCCCATGAATGAACTGAGTGAACCTTGTTCTGAACTACTTGGTGTAAGTATCAGCAGGTGATCAGGATTCAAGTCTCACCTGATCCACAGGTGTGTCACAGTGTATTCGAACAACTTGATTAAAATTATTTATTCCCCCTTCAATAAGGAGCCAAAATTTGTACACACTGCTCCAGGTACAGTTTCACAAATGCCCTGTATGGCTGTAGCAAGTGCTCCCTACTCTAAAACAGTATATCTTTAGCAATGCCGGCCAATTTTGCATTTTCATTGCATGATTAGCATGCAACATTTTCTGAATCTTTTATGAGGATACTTAAATAATTCTATACCACAGTGTTCTATAATCTCCCTACATTTTAAAAATACTGTGTTTTAAAATTTTTCTCAGCCAAGTGGATAAATTCCTGTTTTCCTACATTATAGTTCATCTGTCAAAGTTTTGTCTCACTCATTGAACCTATTTATACCCCTTTTCAGATGTTTTGAGACCATCCTCCCTGCCTTTCTACCTATCTTTATCACCAGCCTTAGCTGCAGTGGACTCAAGCCTTCACCCAAGTAATTAATATAGACTGTAAATAACTGAGGCCCAGCACCAATCCCTATGTCACTTCACTCTCCATTTTCCAACATGAAAATTACCCATTTCTCCCTCATGCTATTACCCCCAAAGCCATTAGCTCTTCTTTAATTGGTAACTTTAATAGTAATAGCCACCAAAGACCCTGAGGACACTTTCATTAGAGAAAGACCACTGGTGGTGAGTTTAACCTGAAGGTCACCAGGCAAGTTTGAGAAAGCAGGACCTTTGTGATGGGCTCAGGTGGTGTGGGAATTAAACCTATGCTGTTAGTATTACTCTGCATCGCAAGCCAGCTCTCTAACCAACTGAGCTAGCTGACTCCTGAGGACTAAGTACCCTTGCACCTTAACTCGTGCCTTTATAACTTGATTAAACCTTGGGACTAAGGTACTAATAATTTGGCAATGGATATGAGGAATGAACAAGTGGCTAAGATATTTGGAGGAGAAGGGAGGTAGGAGTCCTGAATGAAGAACGGTGTCCATACTTCAGTAGCCAGCAGCTTTTCTGGGGGAGGTGAATAACTCCTGGACACTCCCAGAGGATCTGGAAGTGCAGTAGGAGGGCACCTGCAACTCAACTGCAGTGAAAGACTTCAAATGGAACTGAACTGGGGCATGAGTGTTGTGGAGTGGTGAGAAACTTCAAATCCATAAAGATCCAGCTTTCCCATAAATCCCTAGGATTTCTCTGCTCTCTGGTTAGTTTTTCTTACTGTATAGAGAATGAGGGCAGGCCTATTGGTTAAACTTAAAGCTGAAATAACCCATTCAATACTTTAAGCATGCTTTACCATTAAATGTGATTTATTGCTGATTTTTGATCTCAACTCCTACATATTTCTAGATCCCTTCATTTCGATATTATCCTAAAATTTATTAATCCTTGTACTGAATATTTTCAAAGACTGAGCATGTACTGCCATTTTGAATCGAGAATTACATAGATTCGCAATATTTTGAGGAAATTTCTCCTCTTAAATAGCTGACCCCTTGTTCTGGATTCCTAGACAGGGAAACCATTCGTACAGCTTCCATTCTGTCAAACTACTTAAACTGTGTTTGTTTTATTGAGACCACCTCTTGTTCTAAATTCGAGGACAAAATAAGCTCACTCTACTCATTGACACCTTGCATGAGGGAATTGTTCAATCTGTTGAACCAGTGATACATTCCTTCCATGGCTAATATATTGAGGAATGCTTTAAGCATCTAGGATGAAGTCCCTGGTAGGAGGACAGTTCAGAATCTTGGAGTAAGATGTATCATTCATGTTCTCATCTTTGTAACGATGTGTATCATATTGGTATAGCTTGTAATTCTCATGTTGAATAAATTGCAGCTTGTTTTCCTCGACCACATCAGATCTAGTGGATTCTACAGCTCCCTACCCTAAGGAGATGATGGCAGCTAACCTACTGCATGGTGAACATTAGCATACACAGCTTCTCATAACATGGTGGTCAGTGGTGAGGATTGCCCATATAATAATAATTTGCTTTCCTAGTTGTTGCCATGCTTTCCAAAATGGAAATTCCACATTATCTCTCTACCCTGTTAGTACCGACTTGCTGCTTAAATCTTTTGTTAGCGTCTTTGCTCTCTGCATGGTTCACTTTCCTATCTAAATTTGTAACATCAGCAGACTTGGATTAATTTGCACTCAGTCACCTTCTCTAGGCAATTGAGATAGTGTTAATTGCTGAGGCCCAAGTACTGACCCTTCTTCGGAGCCCAACAGTTATTGTTTGCAAACACAAAACTGAACTGATTACTCCTACTTTCTCTTTAATCAATCTTTAACTTATCTGTATATGTTAGCTGTCAGAGAGAGGAGTCACTAGACTTGAAACGTTAACTATGCTTTCTTCCCATAGAGCTGCTGATTCTTTTTGAGTTTCTCCAGCAATTTCCAGTTTTTTTGCTGGATATATTATCTATACTCTTTTGAGCTCTAACTCTGTCTAATGACCTCTTGAAATTATTGAAATTATAGTTTCTGAAAACCCACCCACACAACATCTGATTTCCTCTTTTCCATCGTAGTGGATGCATCCGAAAAATACTCATAACCAAATTATCAAACATTAGTTCCCTTTCATAAATGTATGCTGGCTCTGCCGAATCAATTTGAGATTCTCTGACTACTCTCTTACCCTGACTAATGGGTCTAGCATTTTCCCAATTTGGTGGATATTTTGCTGTATTCTCTCTCACGTTCTTTATTGAGTTGTGAAGATGTTAACTCTGATTTCAAAGAATCTGTTAAAGAAGTTTGGGAATTCTGATGGTCAAAACCCAGTATCTGATTAAATAACTCTTGAATCCGAGGATGCAACCCATCAGGTTCAGGGGATTTTAACAAAAACAATCCAAAGTTCTGAAGAGTCACTGTACTCAAAACATTAACTCAGCTTTCTCTGCACAGATGCTACCAGGCTTGCTGATTTTTCCAGCAATTTTGTTTTTGCCTTGAACTTTAAGGCCTGTTCATTTATCCTGTGCTTTTATTGTACTGATAATTTTCCTAAATTCAGGTGCCAGAACTGGGATCACTGTTTTCTTTACTGAATTTCATCTGCAAATGCTGCAACACAGGCAGTCTTCAAAGCTGCTGAATGCTTTATATACAGTGTAACTAGCCAGCAGTTGTGTAGCATACTTTACTGGATTAGTAAAAGGCTCATTGTCCCTATAATTTATCTCTGTTACTTGAAATGCAGGCAGTGGCTGCATTTACAACACACTCAAGAAATCTTTTATGGAGAGGAATTCATTAGGTTCCTTGTTTTGGTATAATGTTGCTTAATTAGGTCTCTTGAAATGACATGGAAGTCCCTTACCACCTACACTGCTGTAGAGCACAGGAAATCCATAGTATTTGCAGATACTTCAACTCTTACACACAGTGCATCTTGTTTGGCCCCATGTATATTCAGTCTCTCAGTTCTTTCGTATGATTGTTAATTCCAGTTTTCAGCCATTGGTGGGCAGCACATAGACTGGACCATTTAACTGGACATGACAATTTGAATATGTATTTCTTTTTAAATATGTATTGAATGATAAAATATCATTTTGAAATTAAGCAAGCAAGTCACTAATGAATAACAAATCTATTCTTAGGAGTTGTGTGTGTTTCTCTTCAGTAGCAGAGAACTCTTATTCACATCTGGTTTTAAAATAGTGCTTCAATTTGTGTATTACTTTTTGTGGCACAGTTTCAACATTTAAAATGTTTACTGTAAGTTTTAAGTTAAATGTAGCTGTGAAAAAGCTATTCAATGTTTTAATTTATAGGAAGGGCAATGTTGGCAGCAGTGACCTTTTGGTTGAAGCAAAATGTCTGGATTAACTTCCCCATAAACTCACTTAAGTGGGTTAAAGTGTGCTGGAGATGATTTAATTTTGGTTTAAAAAGATAACTTGTATTCTACGTGAAAAGAAGGTGGATGTTTGAAGCCAGCACATTCAGTGCTAGTTTCTTTTATTAACTCCTCCATTTCACCCAAGAAGATCTTTAGATCTGAAGAGGAACTGAGAGAAACAGACGGTTATTAAGGCTGCCCTTATCCAGGCAAGTGGGGAGTATTCCATCACCCTCATTGTGCCTTGTAGATAGCAGACAGGCTTTGAAGAGATACAAGTGAATTATACGCTACAAAATTCCTAGTCTCGACCCTGCCATTGTAGCTATGGTATTTATATGACTGTTTCAAGTCCATTTCAAGTTTCACGGTAACCCCCATGATGATGTTAGTGGGGGAATCGGATGGTTAGATTTTCTTTTATAGGCAATGTTCATTGTTGGTTCTTGTGTGATGCTAAAGTCACCTGTCTCTTGTCAGCCCGAGTTTGATCTTGCCAGAATTGCTGTATTTGGGCATGGTCTGCTTCAGTATCTGAGGTGTCATGAATAGTGTTGAACATTGCAAGGTTCAGTGAATATCCCTATTTCCAAACTTAAGATGGGGGTGAGGTCATTGATGAAGCAGCTGAAGATGGTTAAGTCTAGGGCACTATCCAGAGCAGTTCTGAAGTTGAGATGAGTTGAGATCTCCAACAACCACAGCCATGTATGACAATTGGAGAGTATTTCTCCTGATTGCCAATGACTCCAGCTTTGTTAGGTTTCTTGATGTCATATTTGGTCAATGGCAGTCACACTTATTTCACCAATGGAGTTCAATACTTTTGTCCATGTTTGGATCAAGCTGCAATGAGGCCAGGAAATGAGTGACCCTGGCAGAACCAAAACTGAGCATCAGTGTGCAGGTTATTGCTGAGCAAGTGCTGCTGGATAGTATTTTTGACAATCCCTTCCACCACACTGATGACCCACAGTAAGCTGACAGGATGTTTTTTGGCCAGGTAGGATTTGGTCTAGTTTTTGTGGACTGGCCACACTAGGTGATTTTCAACATTGTTGGATAGAAGCCAGTGTAATAATTGTACTGGAACAGCTTGTCTAGGGACATGGCTACTTCTGGAATATTTTTTTCAGTAAAATTGCTGGAGTGTTGGCAAGGTCTCTAGTCTTTGCTGAGTCCAGCATCTTCAGGTATCTGTTGATGTCATGTGAAATGCATCAATAGGCTGAAAACCAGCAACTGTTATGTGAGCAGCGTCAGGCGGAGCATGTTACAACTGTGATGGGAATAATGTACTGATTATCCAGCTCCATTGCGCAACAAAACACACTTTAGTGTACATTTGTTGCTTCATTTTCCAAAATGAATAACTGCTATTTTGTACAACAATCAAAAATAAATTTCAAATTAAATTTCATGACGACCAACGCGTATAGTTATCATGTGTGCTTATTTGTTAGTGATGCAACTTGCATGAACAAATGTCTGTCTAATTTGGCAGTCAAGCTTGACAAAGTACAGTTAACAGCCACATTGTCCTGACATCTAACTCCTAAAATCTTGATGTCAGTTACTGACAGGTGCACTAAACTACCAGTCCAGTCTGAGGTATTAAAGGAGGTATCCGTATATTGATGGTAAAGGTCTCTTTGGATGGAGGAGAGAATGCTTAACTATTTTGGAAGTGTCTCCGGCCACTTGGGTTTAATTACGGAGAAATATAAATAAAATAATACAAGTTATCACTGTTGAATGCTATCTCAGCCATTCTGCTGCCTAAAATATTATGCTGAAATGATTTGCTGTGAATTTTCTACCTTAGTCCACCTTGGTTAGTGATCCCCCTTAAACGTACCAGTATCTTTGGTCATCACTAGTAGCAGGCAGATTGAATTTTGCGCTGGGTTCCTATCTTGCTTTTGGAGTATATGCCACTTGGCACTTTTTTTGTCCTCTTCCTGCGTGAATCTAATTTTAAACATATCTTGTTTAAAGTGTAAATTGGTGATGAGGCAGTGAGTATGATAGGCTACCTGGAGCCTTGATGAGGGACAGGATCAGCCATGACCTCATTAACCAATGAGACTTGAGTATTTAGAACAAAACAGGAATAATGGAGATGGAAGATTAAATAAGAGTCTGATCACTAACAGAAAAAGAATCCAAGAAGGGAAGGAAAGATTGAGAGAACAAAGATAGGAAAGTAAGAAAATATGATAAATTTGAAGTTCTTAAAAACTTCTAGCTATTTTTCATTTACCAGATTGATACTAAATTGTTTAAAATACTCCTTTCTGGCCTGAATGGTTTTAATATTACATGATCAACTAAATAAAGAGGATGCTCATGCTGTTACCTCATTTATATGGTGAAATGTCCAATTAATATGAAAATTGAGGAAAAAAGTTAAGAAAACAGGTTAAGGGAGAGATAACATTTGTGTTAACTGAGCAGTGTGAATTGATGAGCAGGTTCTGGAGGTTTGCCTCACACAATCTATCCCTTCATCCCTTGATTTTACTGCTTGATTTGCACACATTGCTAATAGCATGAAATGGATAAAAATTTGTAGCACAGGAAGAGGCTATTTAACCCGTCATACATCTGTACCTGCCATAAACAGTCATTCTAATCTCACTTCCCAGCTCCTGGTCTGAGGCCTTGGAGATGATGGCACCATAAGTGCATGTCCTAAGTATTTATGTAAATGTGAAAAAAAAATTTTCTTGCAGGAAGAATAAATTAGACTCTTACCGTACTCTGAGCGAGAGAATTACAGCTAAATTTCCCATTTATCTTTTCACTAATCCTATTAAATGTACGTCCGCAGTTATTGATCACACTATCAAAGGATTGGGTCTTTCCAATTCACACACAGTGCATATTGCTAACATTCTGGTGTTCTGAAAAGACGTAGCCTTACGAGGACTCAGAATAAATAGCATGTGCAGCCACATAATAATATGGTAATTCACTGTGCAACACTAAAACATCTCTTCAGACCAAAAAGAAAGGTAATTTAAACAGTTAGTATCATTCTGGCAAATGATAATTCTTTAGAAATTTCAACTAAATTTATGATTTTATTT